>NC_048897.1:36208540-36344511 GCF_011077185.1 Oxyura jamaicensis
TAAATAAATAAATAAATAAATAAATAAATAAATAAATAAATAAATAATGTATAGTCTAGGACAGCCTCTATGGACAGCCTCTGAATTAAAATTGAAGCAATACAAAGAAACACAAACTAGAAAAAAACATTCCTTTGCGTGCTTTAAAATACACCTTTCATATGACCTGTCAGCCTAAAATTTTTCTTGTTTAGCAACCTCTTACTTAATAAGTACTACTGTGTCCATTTCACAGATGTGCAATATATCTAACCTGGGGGGAATGGCTACAAAGAGTACTCACATGTCTTGCCTGAGCCTTTGCTGTAACCACATTCACAATGATTAAAACAACATTTATCAAATTTTAGAGCCATTTAATAAAGCAAGGAGCAGTTTATAGCCTAGTTAAAAGGGAAGGAAAAAAAAAAAAAATCATAGGCCATGTGGGAAATACTTAGAAATGGGGATGGCAAAGCAGCAGTAATAATGGGATTAGTAGAGGTTTACTAGAAACTTAACAACTATTTACGTGTAGCTATAGGACATTCAGCACCCTTTTGTGCTAGGCCCTGTAGCAACACAGAACTGAGGCACTTCTGTTCCTAGAACGTTCATAATCTAAACATGAGACAAGAACCAACAGACAAATACAGACAGGCAAGCAGGAACAAAAGGACATGATAAGAAAATGAGCACTGAGGGCTACTTATGTACATATCCAACTTGCTGGATTTGAGGAAAACCTTGAAATTCTGACAATTATCATATCTATCTTTGTTTATATAAACTCCAGCTGTCCTTGCAGACACATTTGTTTCATGACATTCTCAGAGAGGAACAAAGACAGCTGTATTATCATTTTCAAACCTGTCTGGCAGCTGAAATGAAGAAGGTGTTAACTAGGTCTGTCTACAAATGCCAGATATCTGCAACACTGATGAAGATGGCGAAAAGCCTCTCTGTCGCTGAAGTGTATATGTAGCAACAGCAACTAGTGGTGCAGTTTTGATGGAAGACTGCCAAATGAAAAGTGTAGGTTGGTGTACAGCCAAGGAAATGCTGATCAGTCCTTCAAAAGTTATCAGCCCCTACAAAAGGCTTGCTACTTTCTGCAAGGACAACAAAGAGCTATCTTTCACAATGGAAAAAGGATTTATTGTGGGGGATTTAACATAAAAGGGAAGCTTTTGTTAACCTACAATGGAAAATGTAGCTCTAATGATAATTTTGAAATACCTGTGCAGTTTGTCTTTTATCTAATAGCACACTTTGATCTTTTAATGAAAGAGTGAGTAGAAAAATTAAGGTATAAAAAGCCCCTGGTTTTAAGGTTTAGGTAAGTAGGCAAGACTAACAGATTTGTTCAATATTCATGCCCCCTAGGAGACCATTACCTTGAAATCATTACCTTTATTTATTCTCCATTCTCATGGATCCTGTAAACTTTTAATGAAATAATACATAAAAGTGAGTTCCATTCAGCTACAAATGCTCATTAATTGTTTGCTAATGTAACACTTTTTTTTTTCTATTTGCTCTCCTAGTATTATTATAATGAAGAACAATTGCTTTATAAAGAAAGTTGTGCAAATACTGTAAATCATGACTTCTTTTCCATTCTGCTAACTTACCCTGCAGTGAACTTTTTTAGTTAATTAACTTTCTACTGTTTGTCATTCCAATCAGAGTAGGGCAATTATTTAGTGTTACATGAAGAGCTGTAAAAGTTAAAAACACACATACATACAAAAAAAAAAAAAAAAAAAAAAAAAAAAAAACACCTGATGAGATGATGAGATGAAGAAAAAGCCTGAATGCATTTGAAAACTTAGTGAAAGCTGAGTGGACACTACAAAAGTGAGTAGACAAAAAATAAAAAATAAATAGATAAGATATCAACAGTGATAGTGTAGCAGTAAATTTAAAACAAACAAGAAAGTCATCTGTATTGTGTTCAGACTAGTCAGAAGTGAATAAATTTTACAGAGGAAGTGCATAGGATTTGCTCACCTACTCACCTACATTCACTTCTAATTGCAGTATTGATAAAGACAAGCAGAAAAAAAAATCTAGTATTTGTCAGAAGTTTATTGACCTCTTTCTCTGTGATATCTGGACTGAACTTTCCACACTCAGCCACTAAACTCATTTTGTATGTTCTTCCATTTGTACTCATCCAATCCCATTCAGATATTAGAAATTTTTATGTAAGACCAACAGTAAAGCAGATTGCCTTCAATAAATCCTGTCAAAAATGGGCACATACCTAAATTCAAATGTTTTAAGGAGAATGTAATATATATTAAAAGGATAGCATGCATCTACTTGTGGTCATAAGTAACAGCTACATTATTGTGGACCCTTAAGTATTTATCTAATTGCTAGATATCTTGCCTTAATATTATGAAAGTACAGTTCATTAACTCATGATTCAAAAGATCATAGCTTTACCATGCTAACTAGCATGAATTTAAAATTTTGAAAAAAAAAAAAATCACTTTCATCTCCAGAGATACACCAATATTGCAAATGGCTGAATAAGCTCTATATTCACAGTAGCTAATTTCATTCAGAATAGGGAAAATATTTTATAGCACTTTAGTGGTGCATTTTTGAAGAAATCCCATCACAGACAAGTTAGGAATTATAGTGCGTATGAGTAAAACAAATACTCACAGCCATCAAATTTTATACAGTTGCCACACTGGCACCAGAGACATGCACACAGCAAAGGCATTTGAAAAGCTGTCCTGGATCATTTCAAAGGATTTTGAGCTTCCTTGCTTTATTCAACCAAGCAATTCGGGAACTTTAGGGTGGGAAAGGACAGCATATTTTTAAGAATTTATTTTAAGTACAGAGCATCAGCAAAATGGAAAAAGCAGAGCATGTCTACAAGAAAACTAAATATGGTCAATTTCACTAAAAAATGCAAAGAATTTTGATGAAAATAAGTTTGGATATTTTCACACAAAAATATTTACTCTGAAAATTAACTTCAAAAGCAATTAGTATGCTTTCATATTAATTAATTAATGTTTAATAGGAGTCACAGTACTTTTGTCATTAAATAAAACTGAGACAATTCCAAACCATATGTGTTTAGTAAATGAATTTACTAAATAGGTGCAATTTTTGCAGTCTTTTTTTCAATCAGGAAGCATTATCCAAATTCTTGGGGAATAGGCAAAGTTCAATAGCATGATTCTGGGGGAAAATCCTTGATGTTTAACTTCACAAAGTATTATCTCTGAAAAACACAGCCATTCAGAGGAGGTATTGATGTTACAGAGGACAATGAGTAAGTCACTTGTAGCCACAACAGCTTTTGAATAATGGTATTTCTAATCATTGACTTCAATAAGAAGAAAGGGAAGGGAAGTGGAAAGAAACCAATTTTGAAACTAATAGTGGTGGATCTGAAATTAGTGATGTATCAAGTGAGGAAAACAAACAAATAAATAAATAAATAAAGTTGTAAAGGAACAGTTCCACCTTGCACAAGGCAGGGAAAACCCGTGGGTCCACACAAAGTTTTGTGCATAGGCTTGGCTGCTTTAATAGTAATATGGATAGGAATATTGTCATGCTAGATCAAGCATGAATAATAATAATAGTAAAGAATCATTCTACAAAATGAATTCGCTTGACAAGTGTTTTTTGAATTTTCTTTGGTTTTGTGCATTTTGTACAGCACCTGTTCTCTAATACAGGTCTGCTCTGAAAAATAATCCTCCTCTTTCTACACTAGATCCTAAGCCTATATTTTATATCACTCTTCCCTTCTCCATAAGTTAATGAAATATCATGAATGGTATTCTTCCTCACAACCACTGGGTAAGGAACATCTTTGGCTGGCCTCTCTCAAAGTCAGTGTGTCACACGACTGTGTCTTCTGCAACTTGACTTCTTCAATATTCCCTCAGAACATTTAGAAATCCCACTTTGGAACTAAAGGAATTGCAGGACTAAACACCCCCCAGATTAGAAGTCATTTCAGTAACAGCACAGTTGAGTTCTGTTAGAGCTGGGCCAATCAGTAAAATCTGTTGTCAGATACCCAAATACATTTTTAAAATGTTTTTCAGTGCTTTGCCTTTTATGTTTAGTTGGAAGTTTAGTATAGTTTTGTTTTTTATAGAAAGGTCTATAGATTTTTTTTCAGTAACCTACAGAACTTTTATTTTGTATTTATTATAGTACTTGTAATTAAATTGTGCAGGTCACCATGAACACTGGCAGAGGGAAAAATGTTTTTATTCACAGAATCACAGAATTGTAGGGGTTGGAAGGGACCTTAAGAGATCATTGGGTCCGACCATCCTGCGAAAGCAGGTTCCCTAGAGCAGGTTGCCCAGGTAGGCATCCAGATGGGCCTTGAAGGGAGACTCAGCAAGAGAGTCTTGTTGAGTCAGTGGAGACTCAACAACCTCCATGGGCAGCCTGTTCCAGTGCTCCGTCACCCTCAGTGTGAAGAAGTTTTTTTGCATGTTGGTGCGGAACTTTCTGCAATCCATCTTTTGGCCATTGCTCCTTGTCCTGTCCCCATAAACCACTGAAAAGAGGTTGACCAAATCCCTCTGTCTCCCACAGAGATTATTCTTTGCATGATATTCACAATTATGTTTTAATTACATGTATCATTTGTATTGTTTATGAAAGCTGTTACTCTGACAATACCTAGAGCAAAGGATAAAAGCAAGGATAGAGAAGAGATGGTAATAGTACAGCCTTCTA
This sequence comes from Oxyura jamaicensis, assembly GCF_011077185.1. Lineage (NCBI taxonomy): Eukaryota > Metazoa > Chordata > Aves > Anseriformes > Anatidae > Oxyura > Oxyura jamaicensis. The sequence goes on from NC_048897.1 coordinate 36,213,260, forward strand.
AAATTGCAGCACATCATAGTTTGACCTATAGGACCAGACTCTGGTCCTATAAATGGATAATTCTACTTCTGTGGTTATTAACAGCCCGATATGTTCAATGACATTTACTAACAAAGATACTAAACATGGTTATTTTTCTCCCTTTTTTCAGAGGATTTTTTTTCACAATTCCAAATACCAATTCTTACAAATCTTGGGTTCCAAAAATGGGGCTATATATGTTGTTATTGCTTCTGACATAAAGAGGGGGGAAAAAGAAAACAAACAAACAAAAACTACCTTCATTAAGCGTACCGGGTTCATAAAACCTATATCTTCAAATGACAAAGAATGCTGATCATTGGTCTGTGTAGGTTTGTGAGGAATTAGTGACCTGTGAAACATACTACCCTATTTTAAAAATAACAAGTATGAGAATATGCAGCACCCTCCAGTTTATTTCTGAAAAACACCTTTTACTTTGAAATTGATGGAAGATTTACTTGGTGAAGACTGCGTAAATATGGAGGGCTTTAGTTTATTGTTCATTAGGAGAACTATTGTTTAGAAAGTGTTATTTCATTTAAAGTGTAAGGTAAATGAAATGTTACTTTTGCTATAAGAATTGCTTTTTGAAATGCATTATTATATATGAAAAGAGAGAGCCACCGTGTAATTTTCCTTTCCATAATATGACTGAAGATCCCAGAAATAATACCTATAAAAGTGCTTACATGGGAAAAAGAATTAGTTATTGTTCGGTCAGGTTCAGGTGGCAAGGCTGAAATTTCTGTAAAGAGCAGCATCAAGGAAAGATTGGGGAACATTTCAAAACTGACAGCATGAAGGAGCAGCTGAGGCCCAATTAAAATAAAAGATAAGTAGGAACATGAAGTTTGGGAAAGTGAAAAGAAGAGGATATGATAAATGTGATGTGCAGCCTGAAACTAAGACAGAAACAACAAAATTATTAACCAAAACCTCAGATTTTGGGAAAGCATAGGTTCAAATCATTAGCGCAGAAGAATCAGTTTTCATCAATGCTGCTACCACATGAAGTCCTTCCTACCTAAACATCATTTAACATGAATACAAGTCCTTTTCCACTAACAAGATAAGAAAGACCAAACTACTCTGTTCCAAGGAGAAGCAAGGTTCTGAAGCTATTTCCAGCATAGATCTGAGCGAAAGGAACTTGCTCAACAGAAACATAGCTAGTCTGCTGTAGAATCTTTTTGCTGTAGTGATACTATATAAACAGGGAATAGTGAAAGACTTCAATCAAATAATTGTTAGCAGTATACACAATACAATGAATTAATTCCATACCTCAAGCTTCCTCTAATAGCCCAAGAGGAATAAAAAGGCATTTTCATTTTTAACACATAATTTGTCTCTGAGTTGAGGTTGTTTTGCTTAGTGTTTCACTTTCCACCAATGCATGGACAGTTGCCACAGGTCAGAATGCTTACTGGTTTACCCAGCAATTTTAAATTGTTGAAAATGCAGTTGAGATTTTCTGTTCACATATATGATTTTAAAATCACTCAACATCCAGCAGAAATACTTCACTCATGTGATGTTATTAAATACTATTAAATAATGAATAGCCTACTTCCTGGAGTCATCTGGGAGTTTTTACAAAGAATAGCTTCCAGGAATCTGAAATACTTACTGTGTTTTCTTCCTGACATGCAAATTGTTGTGGCTTTGGCCAGGGTGATGATGCAAGTCAAAAGTTTATTGGAAGGTCTTCCTTAAGTCCATTCTAGCTAGATACAATTGCACATGCCCTACTCTAGCAGAGGACTAGACTCAGTAGCGAAGATCTAGGCCTTCAAGATTCTTAGTCCAACTTTCATTAAAACAAGGATTGCAATTTGAGAAAAGCCAATACAAGGATTTTAGTAAAATCAGAGTGTGTTATTATGAATCAAAAGAAACAAAAATATATCTCAATCAACATTTGTCTATTCCATAGTCACAGATTAGTAGAGAGTTCCTTAATTAAATCAATGTTCTTTACGGTTATTTCCTCTTGTACTATGGAAATAATGAAAGATATGAAATATGTTTTAAAACCTAATGTTCCATTTAAGCAGTCACATTCTAATTTCTTCCTCTGAGATCCTCAAACCAAATCACTTGAAATGGCTTCAGTGTAAGATTCCCTGCCACTACGTATATTCAGAATGTTAAAGAAACTTAATTTTCAGAACTTGAAGGTCTGGTTGATGTTGGATGCCTCTTAAACCTAAAAGTTTGCAAAAAAATATATAAAAATAAAAATAAAAATAAAAAACTGGTAAGTCAACAAAAAGATCTACTGCTGACTCAGTTAGGTAAAACTCTCAATGTGTGTATATATATATACATGTAAGATATGTATATATATATGATCTATATATATGATCTAAAAAGCAATGAGAGATATTGTATAACAAGGTAGAATATCATTAATCATTTATTCCAGCATTATTATAGAAACTCTTCCTGAAAGTAGAATCAGTTAAATCAGGGAGTTGATAGATGTCAATCTATTAAAGATAATTCATGTAGTACCAGAAAAGCACTGAACATTGTTGTGGTTTTTGTTTGTTTGATTGATTGATTTGTTTTGTTTTGTTTTGTTTTGTTTTGTTTTTCTTTTAAAGATTAACCCTACACAAATGGTATAAATGAGACCACACAATCTTTAACAGACTGCCTGAGCTTCAGGCAGTGTTTCAACAACTTTTTGCTTCTCCAGAAGAAATTATGTTAGAGCAATACTTGATCGCCCTTTCTACTTTTTCACAATGGAGTCACATTCAGCACAAAATTAAAGTGAAGGGACTTTAGTACTGCAATGTTACTTCCAGAACTCGATTTGTAGGCCATACAAGAACTGATTTTCAAATGTGATTTCTATTAAGAACAATTTTCTGACATTTTCTTATAGCCTTCTACATCATTTTTAAAATAAATTCACACTTATCTCAAACTTATTTAAACCTTTCCTACTAAAGCAAAAAGCTTTTTCAAAAAAGAACTCTTATGTGTTCTGCCCATGAGAATCCAATGCCTTTGGACTATTGGAAACATTTTTTGGCCCATATTCACAATATACATATACAATCAGGGCCTCAGGCCATTCCTTTCCTCTGAACTCTGTACCAAAGTATGAAATGAAAACAAATGAGAGCAGAGGAGGAGTCCTGTAAAAAGAAAAGGCAACATAAAAGAGCAGACAGTGGAAAATAATTCTCTTTATTTGAAATCTGTGTGTAAATGCTAGGTTTCAGAAGAGATCAGTCTTCTGTTTTATTCTACTAATTTTAAATGACATTTTGCAAGTCATGCTTTTTTTACTTCTATTTTTCACAATGTGAAACACATCCATAAAATCTGGCAATGGCTTCTATAAAACCAGCAACAAAACTTCAGCTTCAGGTCTTCAAGAAAATTGAAACACATCTAAGTTCTTAAAATACCAATGAAAGGTATAAAGTTTTTAACAATTTCTTTTATTCTTCTTGCAGGTCAGAATATAGAAAGATTTATAAAATTATTCAAATTACTTAAGGTCATCCGCATTGAGATTTTGGTCATTGCCTATATTGAGTAACTGGTAGATGCTTGACATAACTTTATAATAGTTTTGTTTACTGTAATACATTTTCTCTAACAGAACAAAGTAATAATAAAATTGGAAACAAAGGGTACATTACCCAGTGCATTAGCATCCAGGAACTTACTGATATTTAAAACATGATCATAGTGATTGGAAGGGCCCCCTGGAAGTCTCAAGTCCAACTTCCTGCTCAGAGCATGGTCAGCTGTAAGATTAGACTGGCTTGTTCAAGGCTCTATCCAGACTGATCCTGAAAATCTCCAAGGATGAAGAGAATTTCTGGGCAGCTTTTTCCAATGTTTCATTCTTTTCATTTTGAAGTTTTCCCTTACATTCAGTCCATGTTAATGCAACGTATGCACTAAAATCTGCCCACAGTCTGCTGTCTGTCATTCCCCACCAAGCTGTTCAATTTGCTGTCTACCAAGACTCACAAGCCCTTTTCAGCTGCTTTTCAGACAGCCATTCAGCCACCAGCATGTATTGCTGAAAGGAATTATGTCTTCCCAGATAAACAACTTTACATTTGTCCTTGATTAATTTCTTAAGGTTTCTAATAGCCCTCCATTCCAGCCTGTCTAGCTCCCTAGACATCCCAGGGATGGCAGCCCTACCCTCTAGAATGTAGAATGTAATCACTGGGAACAAGTACAAAAGGCATATACTCCATATTTTTCATTCAAGTGCTATACAAAACATGTGACAGTCCTCTCCAGTAGAGACAAAAAAGATGAATGACATATGGTGCTGACAATCCATTTGTTCTGTGGAGTGCTCCTTCCTGGATCACAAAGAGACAAACATTGCTCCATTTGTCTTTCACTTCATTAGAAGAGGATTTGCAAAACTTTTGCCTCCAGCCTTCCTATTTGTAGATTCTGATAATGTTCTGGAAGCCCACATGGCATGTTCAGTAACTACCTGGAGAATTGCGACAATCCCTTACTGAATACAACACCAAAGACAGCCCCTAACATATTGTAATGCTTTCATACAAAACAGATACCTTATACAACATAAAGCTTTCCTCTTCTCCAATAGTCATGTTTTATGACAAAAAGTCATGAGTTAAAGAGAAAACCTAACAGTAAAAATCTTGCTTTACCTTGACTATTTTTTGAATTGGAAAAAATGATATTTTTTTTTTATAAACTAATCAGAATTTTACAGAAATGCCTATAAACGCATTGGTTCACACAGTCTGCTGGTCATGCACAAACCTACAATAACAATTTGGTAACAGTAATTTGTATGATGTTGACAGTAATGAAGTCTTAAAAAGAAATAAAAGAAATAAAAATATGCCCTTTACTCTTTTTTTCATCAAATTTTAATTTTTAACCTTGATAGAGCTATTTTTTTCATATAAAGCAGACTGAAAAGAAAAAAAAAAAATCCTTAAAATGATGAAAAATCCATTGATGGTGTTCATTTCATTGAATTCGCAGCCATCCCAAATGGATGGAAAGGCTCATGACAAAACACAAAACCTACCATTAATAAAGAAGAGAAATCTAAAGTAAGGGAACAGTGCACCAGAGCCTGTCTTGGTAGTATGACAAATTGAGAAGATTGATTTAAGAAAGAGGGTACATCAATGTGTAAAATAAATGAAGGACAGGCTTTCATCCCAAGTCTTTTTGAAACATAAGCCTTTAATTCAGTTCTTCATTGGTGCATAATTTCAGCACACACAATTGCATAATTTTCACAATTATAGTAGTGCTCACATCAGCTGGTGGCTGCCGAGGGATGATCGATAGTCGAAACACAGGGGTGGGCGCACCCATGTCAATAGGTACTCCATCTTTCCAGAGCAGAACAGGGTCAGAAGCTCAAGTAATTAGTCATTCTGCTGCCACAAGCTCTATTAAGCTCTATTTAATACCTGAAGGCAGTGAAATGTAAACAGGGGTTATACAAGAATCATGGATCACAGCACAGCTCTCTTGGGGATAAAGGAAAGTCAATCTTACTTATATTTCTCTGAAAACTGATTACTGTACTACTTAACAGTAGGTTCAGATAAACACTTTTTCTTGTATCCTCTCTTCTTCCCTTAAAGAATCTTAACTGATTAGCAAATGGCAGAAAAAGAAGTCTTTTTTAACAGCTTCTTACTTTTTAAATAAATTTCTTTTTGCTGCAAATATAAACTTACACCACGTATTTTTACACATTTTTTGTGAGTCCTAGAGACTCATCTTTGTAAATTAAAAATAGAATCACACAAGGTTTTGTTTTTGTTGTTTGCTTTTGTTTTTCTTTTTATTAATTCCACACACAACAATGAAATGTCAGAAATTTCTAATATAGTTTTGACTAAAAGGTGCAAGTCATCACAGTACAAGATTTTATGCCTTTCATTATCCTCACCTGATGCTTACTCATGACTACTCAAGGCAGAAGGAAGGTTCTCCCTTTCAAGATACTGCAGCTGCTGTCGCTGGAAGCGATACTAAACTGCCCATCTTCCATTTCCATCCTTGAGTTATCACTTACTCAAAAATCTAGTACTCAGATACCCATCCTTATCCCGACATCTGTAACTGCACTGATGTTCACAAGTAAAGTCAGCATCTGAAACTAGTCCATTATTATGAGTAATCATAATGCTTTTCTTATGCTGCTTATGTATATGGTATTTATTGTTGTCTTTCTCTCTTTTTTTCTTAGTAACCTGACAAAAAGAGGATAGAGAATGAGCTCAAGAGCTACAATTTGCTTAGGAGCTATCTCAGCTTTTTCCTCCACACAGCAAAAATAGATTTAAGTTTAGTTAATTTAACATTTTCATGAGAATATTAGACTTTGAAGACATGATTTTTTATTTTATTCTTCTGGGAGAAGAGGCAAGAGCATGCGAAAAGAATCATTATCACTGACTTTCCATTTCTTCGTAAAATTTCAGAATAATAGTCAGCAAGATATTATACCAATTTATTTCTCTTACTTTTTTCTTCAGTAGATTAAAAGAGGAGAGCATGGAAAAAGTAATATGATATCCTACTCTTCAGTACTCTTTCAAGAACATAAAGACAATTCCACAAGAATTATTAGATAAGACAGAATACTAAACCAATCTAACCAAACCAGACAAATCAAATCTGAGGTTCTAATTTCATGTTTTGTCTTGGCTTCTGTTAATTTTTTTAATTGTATAGTCCCTGTTGTACAGTCATGGTCCCACTATACAAGTGCATGTTTAGGAAAAAAAAAAAAAAAAAAAAAAAACATTTCTCTCATGGCCCACACTTTACTCTTAGTATTTGATGATGGGAAATCAAACCTTTTGACATCATAATCATTATTCTGGTATTTGATGTTGGTGTCAGAAACAGACTTTTGTGATTTTGACAGTATATTTGTCTAATTGAATTATCTAGACTTTACAAAACAAGGTCATACAGATGACCTTTATTAGTTATCTTTAGCATTCAATATGTAAAATTGTTATTTGTATTAACAAGGAGGGTGGAATAAGGTTCTAGAAATAGCATTAAGGACATGTAGACCAGTCTCTCAGAAAAGCAGATACCCAATCCCTACACTTAAGATCCTCAGAAAAAATGTTAATTCCTGTATAAAATTTTTAATCATTTAATATCAGCCTTCATACTACAAAATACCTAGTGATAATAATATATTATAGTTTATTATATAACCACTTAGAATTTAACAACTTTACCTTCTGCAAACCTTTGTATTTAAGGGTAGGTTATTACTAGCCAGATTAGTTTCTAGTGGCTCAAAAGTTCCAGACAGTGTCAAGACTTAAGTTACATCTGCACATCAGTACAATTTGCTAATTTTCTGCATAGATCTGTTTATTTTTACTGGCATACTACTCAAAAGAACTAGTGTTAAGACCAACCAACTACGCTATTCGCCCTTTCTATGAAGTGCATGGTGCCGTACAGCATACCTGATCTCAGGTAAAAACCAATAATAGAAAATGATTTACTCTTCTGTAAAGCATGGCTGCCAAGTTTAAGCAGTTGCGTCAATATTTACAAGCATTGGCATAAGAATACATACCTCCATATAAGCCATTAAACTTAAAGACTACACAATTTGTAAACAAATTCCTGGGGAAAGAACGTGATCTGTCTTTCAAGGTGGTATAATAACTTGCTGAAAGTACATTCAGACATAAAAGACTGAGTCATAAGGGTTTGTCAAAAGTCAAGTGAAAAGAGTCAACAGCTAAGGATAAATTATGTCTTTCTGGAATTCAGTACTAAGACTACTAAGACTAATAAACGGAATGAGCCCCAAGTTATGTTTACGGTATGATTCAAACCAATATACCTCTCCAAATAAAAATCCATCCCTGGTAAATGCATCGTAAGTACACAAAATATGCTTGTAAAAAGAAAAAAAAAAAAAAAGAATAAAATAAAATAAAATAAAATAAAATAATAAAATAAAATAAAATAAAATAAAATAAAAAATATTTTAATTCTGTAATAGGGTATTTCATTTCTGACACCTACGTATTTATAACAGTGTTCCCTACTTCAGACTTTCATAAATAAAATCCTATCCTGCTTTGTAGTAAGGAAGATTTTAGGATATTCCTACAGCTGTGGAAACACTTAAGATCAGTACACTGGAAATCTATGAATGGATGGCATCCCAATCCACTTATGTTAAGTTTCCAAGAAATTATAGGATGCATCTTTATAGAGGATGATATGTTTGACCACTGTGAGCCAGACAAACTCTCCTACAGCAGCTAATTGCTGCACATAACTGAAGTGCACTTAAAACATCTAGAGCCATAAGGATGTTTGCAGTAATTATTATCTTAGGTGCCTCTCTCCATGAAACATATGGAGAGCAAGGCTCCACATCAAGCTCTGGATCCCATTAGGCACCAAGGCATCTAAAAGTTAGATGCTGCAATCTTTACTCCACATTTTAGTTTTTACTGTTTTTCAGAAATCTCAGACTGACTTTTCACAAGCCCCAATATTAAAAGTATTTCTGTTTACCTTAGAAGACAAATTTCTTCATTAAAGGTCTCCATGTTTTGCTTCTGACAATATGGTATCATAGCAATACTGTAGTCTTGAGAATACAGACCCCACCACCTACAGAACACCTGTGTATTACAGAAAAGCACCATCTAAGTTTATATTACCTGAAGTTAAAAACTCAAGTCTTAGTTTCCTATGGGTTTCAAGTATAAGTTCCACTAGGAGACACTTATGGAACATTGAGATAGCTCAGTACAAGACCAGAGAACTTCACAACTCTGCAGGTCTGTTCTGGAAAACATAATGCATTCACCCAACTGACTGAGAGAACATATTGATCCATAAAGCTCAAGTGGCAACACATGACTGGTAGCAATGATCATTCAATGAATATCATAATAAGAACAATGGTTCAACTATTGAATTTGAATTAGTAGTAGAAGTATAGGAATTACTGTTCTAATGAAGGATACCATGGCACAGTTAAGTTCAGGTCATCGTTGTGTAAGAATCAGCTGTTCCAGGATATGGAAATACACATTCAGCAACAGAGTGCTTAGAATTTCAGATGAAGGGCTTTAGCTAACTAGATGTACAAAGCCATAGGAAGATTACATCATAAGATCATAACATTTTTGTTATGATGTAGCTGAAATTTAAACATAGGTGAAGACTGTGGTAAAGACAAAAATGCTTATGACAGTTAATGGAAAGTGTTTTCAGAAGTATGGAAGAGGGTAAGGAATTTCAGAGCCTGAGGAAAGAGCATACTCCTGAGTGACTTGCCCAATATCACAGTTCTCAGCAGCTCTGAAAAGTGAACCCAAATCTCCCAAGTCCCCTCTTTGGTGTTTTAACAACGATATTCTTTCTCCTCAATACTGCTCCATACTGCTGGCATTTTTTCTACCTGAGCTACCGCATGCTTTTAGAAAGGTATGTCTCAAAATATGTTTAGATTAGAATCACAGAATCATAGAATCATAGCTGGCATCAAGTAGTGTCTTATAAATACTGTACGTGTAAGTATATGAAAATAGAGAAAAGGGGAAAGAACATGTAGTAAATAGATAAAGACAAATATTGCCCTCCCACACAGGCATTCTTTCATTTCCATACTGAACTGATGCACATATCCACAGGTCCATCAGTTCCTAAGCAATTTTAAGATAGTTCATCTTATTCACCTGACTGACCTCTTAAAAACTATGTAGTTAGTATTCTAGTATTAATTCTATTTCAAAGAGTTCTACCTCTGTTTTCTTTCCCCTTGTGTCTACTTGTGCAGACCATTAATTAAGAAATGACTATGGATAACCGGTTTATATTTAAGTATTCAGTGGTGCAGTTGTTTGAATCTATTTGCTAGTAAAGTCTACTTTTTCATTTACTGAGTATGCACAAAATAGATCAGTACCGATTTTACTCTTTTTAATTTATTTTCATTTAATCTAAAGAAGTATGAGGCATCTGGTTAGATGGCAGGCAGATAGAATGCTGAGAAAGAGAATTCAGAATATGATATATTTAAGTTTACTTAACCATATTTCAGGAAATTTGAGTCTCTTCAAATAACATGGATCATTTCCTTACCAGTGGTGTATCTCATAGTCCTTCTCCTACAACTGGACAGTACTTCAGACTGTTCATTTAAATCCTAACATCAGGGTATCATTCTGAAGATAGGGCTAGTGGATGCAGTATTAAGTTGATAAGATCTGTAAGCATTATCAGATAACGATATCTATTTCTGACCACAGTACACAAGGATACCAATTTTTGGCTCAGGAATTTCATTGAGTTTCGTCCCTGTCAAGGCAGGTGAAGTATAACTGAGGATGCATCATTATAGCCTCCTGTGTTTTCCTTGGATGTCCATTATTGCCTACAATCAGAACCAGAAAAAGCGGGTAAGGAAAGTTTTGGCCTGACTCAGTATGCCTATTCTTATACTTTACTTACATTTCCAGTTTCTCCTTTTTCTCCTTTATTGGCATTTTCATCAGGTCTGAGTTGCAAATTAGTTGCCTATAGTTATTTATGCAGAATTTAACAGTTCGAAACAGGAATGACAACGTATTTGAAAAAGACTTTCTTTTCCATCTAAGACTCTGATTCCACACTGTCTGATGCTGAAAATAAACACCAAACATCTTGTATTAAATAGAAAAAAGTTATCCTAAAATACTTACAAAATACTAGTTTTTAGAGTATTGTTACCTATTATCAGTTGTGAAGTTTTGTGATTTTATCTTTATCTTTGCATATTTTCTACTACCAGGGCCACAACATATTTTTTTTTTTTTACATTTAAATGCATAATTTACAATTAGTAAATATAATTTAAATCAAAACAGAAAATACTTTAGCAGAAGGAACAGTGTTCGTGTCTACCACTGGAATGTCATCGACTTTAACATAATGAGCAGAATCAGGCCCTAGATCTCAGAAGTACGCCAGATAAGTCAAAACTCTATTTGTGTCTTAGTACATCTTATTTTAAGAAGTTCCTGAACAGCATTTTCCCTCAAAATATCCATTATTCAGAATTTCAAAGAAAGTGAAATACTGAAAGTTTCAGATTATTGATATCATTTCACTGAAAATGACAGGAGCAGCAAAGCTGAAAAGTAAGCTGGAACACTCAATGTGAATGCAAAATAAATAAGTAAATAAATAAATAAAGATTAAGGCATATTTGGAACTCTGTGAAGAGTTATAAAGCAGCAAAATCTTATACCAGTTAGAGGTTATAGAAGACACCGATTAGATAATCAAATCTCAGATTGGATATTGAAAAACAGAACAATTAATACTTCATTTTCTCTTTACTAAATACAGTCATGGTTTGCCAATCTTAATTTCAAGCCCAAATGATTTTAGAACCATAACAAGAGAGTCTGTAATGTGTTTGATTTGTTTATACATTAACAGTTAAATATTTTTATTATTTTCAACAGATTACTTAAAATTATTTTGCGGGTACTCTGGCAAGGGTGAAGAAATATTGAGAATACCAAACTGTTCTGGCAAAAAAACAAATAGGGGTAATTCAATTTCTTCATACTATATGTAAAGAAATTGCCATGGGTAAACTATGGGGGTTTTGGCTTTTGTTTGACAATGGAACCAATGGATTAGCAACACATGATATTAAAAATAGTCAAAACACGGTGGTCAGTGATCTAGAGAGTGTAGAAAATCTCTTTGTTATTTTACTGCTTAAAACAGATTTCATCCAGATGCTGGGTTGCAACTAGAGCCACATAGGGATGCAGGGGTTCCTGAAGTAGCTTTAAATCCGCTAGGTTCCCATACAGTACTCTGCTGTGTTCTGAAGTCCCAGTGCAGCTCATGGTTGCATTACAGAAATATGTCCTGGCCACATATCCTTGGCTGTGAACAGTGTCCCTGCAGTGACAGTTAGGATGGGTGAGGAAGGACAGAGAGCAAGAGTCCCTCAAGACATCACTGTGAATACCAAAGCACAGCAAGCAGAAGTATTCAGGAGACTCACTGCAGAAACATAGCTTTGACCCTAATCAACATGCAAAGGTAAGTGTACCACATTTTCAAGCTTCTTATCCTGTAGCAGTACAAAATTTTGTTTTTTTTGTTAGTAACTCTCAGTCATCTAAGGCATAGTTTTCTTTCTGAAGAATATATAATGTAGAATGGTGTTAAGGTGGTTGCCTTCTCCTGGGCATGAGGAGAAAGATGTTCTCTGTGAAAAAGTTAAATTATCCAGCTCTTTTTCTGTCAAAAATACAGTTTTCATAAATCTGTCTGTCCAATAGCATTTTTCTAACCACTAAACAAGATGCAAACACACACAAAAGAATTATTGTTTGACTTTTTTTTTTTTTTGCTTTTTCTCTCCCCTCAAAGACAAACATAGCTATATATGAGATTTCCTACAGTTAATGTAAGTTAATGTTATCATTGCTTTCATCATATCTCCCTGGATACTCTATTCTACAGTGTGTGAAAAATAGATGTAACTCTAAAACACAAAATAATATATATATATTTTTTAATCAAATCTTCATTCCACCTGTACTCATGTGAATCTTCCAGTGATGAGAAATTTTGGTTAACTAAGATCCATAAAAGCCAACAACAGGTTTTAGTATTTTGTCTTGGATGACAGAAATAATCTATAAGGGGCATCCTATAATTCAAGTCCATCAACAAAAATATGTAAAAAAATAAAACATAACATACATAACTAATGTCAGATTCTACATAAAAATAAGTCAAAACCTTCTGCATACTTCACAGGGAGATAGAAGGCATGGACCCTGATCCACATCCTTGCAATTAAACTAAAGACAAGATAAATGAAGATACAAAAGCCTATGGAATGAGAGAAGTTGTTATTACAGAAGTAAAAATTTGCTATAAGAATATCTTTAAGTTGTTGATTTTTCTCCCTCAAACTATAGCTATGCACTGCACAACGTTTTAACTGTTGCTATATTCTTTGACTTTTTTTCTTTATCTCCCCCTTCATTTTCTGTTGTTTTTGTTTGTTTGTTTTTTGTTTTGTTTTCATTTTGGTTAAAAGTTTATGGACATTTGCTTGTTGATAGCAAGAAGGATTTGTACTTTTGTGACCACAGCAAATTTCAGCAAAAATCCTCTTCTAAATATGAGCTTTTAACAAATTTTGCTAATGACTCTTGTAATCAGCAAAATCTTGAATAATAGTAGCTCCATTTCCTGAAAAAAAAAAAAAATGAGCTGGGTCAAGTTGACATTTCATTTTCTCTTTAGTGTCACCTTTTTATTTTATTATTATTATTATTATTTTGAAACACTACCATCCAGGTAATGCCTGTTTATCATTCTGTTTCAGACACTGAAAATGATTAAGTACAAATCTGCAAAAAGGGAAACCTTACAACTTGAGGAAGGGCTGTGTGCCCTAGACACTGTTTTTAATGAGCAATCATGATATAGAACTTCTACAAGAAACATGATAAACATGTCACTAATGGAGAATAAAGTCTTTATTTCTTTTGATCTTTGTTTTCAAAAGATGAAAGTGATCTGACACTGTGTTTATATTTTAAGAATAATTTCTATTAAAGAGACCGGGTATATTAGGGACTGATTTTCAAAGAAGGGAATTAGGACACACATACCATGCTAAAATCCAGCACTTAGAAAACCTGACTTTTGCAAATCCACCACCTCTTTCCCTTTTAAAGTCCCCAGATTACCAATATTTCAGCCATAGAATAATACTTAGTAATTCCTCAGGCACAATAGAATGCACAACGTAGACTTTTCTAGACTCTTGACACAATTTGATAGCATGGTATCTTGGCTGAAATTGCAATCCCACATAAAGTACTTGAGAAAGACATGCTTTCACATCTAGAAATCTAATGGTGTGTCTTCATCTGTCATGCAGGCAACTGAAGTACTAATTTCTCTTTCTGCTTGATCTGTGGCAGAAGTCTGAATTTAAGTCTGTGCTTAATCATGAGTCTGTGTGGCACTCTGAGGAAAAGCTCTCATGGTCTACCTGTGAAGCTGTTCTATTTTGTAAGAAATATTTAGCAACTCAGAGAGCAATAGAGAAAACAGGATTCTGCAGACTGGTTGTTAGGGCATTCATCGGAGAGACCCAAGCCTGAATCCCAGTCCTGATGAATATTTAAGAATCTTTTCTCTCTTGCTAAGGTTTGTCTACTTTGTATAAAATCCTTAAATATTCATTCATACAGGGATGGCTACCTAAGTATTCTGAATGCCTTTATCACCAACTGCAGAACTATTCTCTCCTTAAACCAGAAATAGCTCACTGCTTACCCAAAGCAGAATACCCCCAATAAGAAGGGCTGAACAACCCTGCTCCTAAAGCCCTCATGGCCAAAGAGCTAAAACGGTCTAAGAAATCATCTGTTTTATCCCTCTGTTAAAAACTAGACGAAAATATTAATTATGGTATCCTACAAAATAAATGAATGTTCTGGTTAGATATGATAAAGGTGTTTTACCCTTTTAATTTTTTTTTGCAAGAGAGGACTATCTTGATCTAAATGTTATTGACTCAAATAAAGTATTTATGGCTACTATTATGGGGGAAATGATACCCATTTCACTTAACTTTATTCAAAGGCAGGAGGCCCTATGTCACATCTTGTCTCAGCCTTTTGTCAGAGTTCCCCAAGACTATTCTCATACATCCTGCTGATCATTCTGCCTTCTGGGAATGCAGTTGCCTAGGCAATAATACCTATTCATGCTTGACCAACTTGATAACCTTATGTGGTTCAGTGAGTGGTTGCAGATGAGGAGAGCGTTTGATATTGTCTACCGCAGCTTCTGTAAGGCTTCTGACACCATCTCCCATTGCACCCTGATAGAAAAGCTGATAAAGTAAAAGATGGATGAGTAGACAGTAAGGTGGCCTGAAAATTGTCTAACACCTGGGTCCAGAAGGTGGTGATTCGTGGTGTAAAGTCTATTTTGATGTCAGTAACTAGCGTTGTTCCCCAGGAGTCAAAACTAACTTTGATCCTATTCAACATCTTCATTGATGGTCTGTATGCTGGGGCAGTGTGTAGAATAAGCAAGCTTGCTGATTATGGAAAACTGGAGGGAGTGGATGATAAGCCAAAGGGTCATGATGTCATCCAGAGGGACCTCAAAAGGCTGGAAAAATGGGCTGACAGGAACGTCATGAAGTTCAACACAGACTTGAAAGTGCAAAGTCCTGCACATGGGGAGGAACAACCCCAGGCACCAGTACTTGCTGGGGGGCAACAGGTTAGACACAACTGAAAAGAGCCTGTTCCCATTTTCTTTGCACCTCACCTCAGGTATTTATACACATTGATAAGAACCAGTCTGCAATTTGGCAGAAAAAGACCTTGTCATTCTGACAGAAACCAAGTTGAACATGAGCCAGCAATGAGCCTTTGCCATAAGGAAGGCTAATGGTATCCCAGGCTGCATTAGCAGGAGTGTTACCAGCAGGAGGAGTAAGGAGGAGATTCTTACTCTCTACTCCTCACTGGTGAGGCCACACCTTGAATACCGTGTCCAGGTCTGGGTCACCCAGTATGAGACTGACAGGGACATAGTGGGGAGAGACCACAGAATGGAGACCAAGATGATAAAGGGACTGGAGCATCACTCCTATGAGAAAGTCTGAGAGAGCTGGGACTATTCAGCCTGGAGAAGAATAAACTCGGGGGATCTCATCAATGTGTACAAATTCCTGAAGGAAGACTATAAAGACTACAAAGCCAGGCTTTAACCAGTGGTGCCCAGTGACAGGACAAGAGGCAATGGACACAGACTGAAACAAAAGAGTTCTATCTGAACATGAGGAAATACATTACTGCAAGGGTGACTGAGCACTGGCACAGGTTGTCCAATGAGGTTATGGATTTTCTCTCCTTTGAGATCTTCAAAAAGCCATCTGGACATGGTCCTGGACACATATTACTTACATTCTACCAGAACAAGAAAACTCACAGGGGTTCAAAGTTCTTTGTGCTATTTTTATTTTTGTTTATGAGACTCCATTGTATTTACAGATCTGGGAACCAAAATTAAAATGACACAGAAAAGTCTATTTTGCTGGCAAATAAGTCATTATTGTTGTGAGGGAAAGCAATATCTGGTGAGTATCTAGTTCAGTGTCAACAACCACAGACTGTGATTATCTGATCCAAGAGTATCTGAAATAAAATTCCACTTTAGAATGTATGAAATGCATGCTTTCCTCATTGGAAGCTTGTTTCTCTCTCTCAGATTCAGAAACAGCAACAAATTGCTATGTCTACCTTTACTGTTAAAAGAATTAGAAGTGTTAAAAGAATTAGTGTGTAACCTTAAATGCAGGTGTCTGCTTGGATTGACTGTAATTGAAACACCTAGGAGAGCACTTCTATTTCCCTCAGCAAATCATGTATTCAACAAGCTGGTCTCACACTGTGAGTTGCAGAAGACTGGTCTTTCTCTACACAGAAGTGCAGAGGGAGGGACTTGAACAGATTCAAGCAGAGCTTTAGTATTGTTTCTTAAAGAGCAAGAAATAATTAACATGATGGGTGAAGAATGCTCACCTGAAACAAAAAAACAAAAGCAAAAAAAAAAAAAAAATGCTAGAGTTGCTGAAATGTGTGCTTGCCAAATGAGATACAGAGCCAGATTTATACTGACTCTAAAGATTTAAGTAATCAGTCTTTATCTGCATGAAGTAATGTCCTTATTCCATCAGCTTTAATGAAATGTGTATGACATATTGGATGGTGAGGTCATAAGCAGACTGGAAGCAAGAACACTTCACTCACAAAACTTCAAAATCATTATTCCACCATCTACATTAATTTCATGTTCTATTCTGTGTATATGCACTGCTGAAGAGGTTGCAGGTATATTCTTTCATCTAATCCCTCTGCATTCAGGCATCGGTGTCTGAAGTCATACAAGGGACTGTAAGGCCATTATTGACCTACTGCTTTTGAAGCTAGGCTTGGTTTGAGGTTTCAGTTCCACGAACCAACCCTGATGCATTCCCATTCCGTATGGGAAGGGCTCAGATCTGAGCTAGTGCAAATCCTGCTGGAGTTTCCTGGACTGGAGAGTTGATCTTCTCTGAGAACAGAGCCAGAGTTTAAGGCAATAAACTGTAGTGTGGTGGGGCTGTTAGGCAGATTGGGCTTAGGGAGCACTCCAGTCCTGTGTATATAGGACACCTGTGCAGTCTAAATTGGTTTGCAGCAAGGGAATTCATATTCCAGTGATCCTAAAGAATAGTAAGGAAGAGCAATAAATAAAACAGAGAAACTAAAGCAGACTCCTTCCCAGGGTAGAATAGGGAAGCAGAAAGAGAATTACCTGCAATGAACTTTTATATGTCAGATTTGCAGGTTGTAAATCACAAAAGAGAAAGAACAGTTTTTAAAAATTCCTAAATCTTCTTTGGTGTTCATCAGAGAATATTTTTACTAAGACAGTTTTTGTATATGCAGCTGTAGTTTGCTTTCTAAGTGTAATCTCCCTGGATAGAATAATTTTGGTTGGAGAATTAAGTTCAAATATCAACCTGACCTACTGAGTCCCACCACTAAACCAAGTCCCTTACTGACACATCCGCATATTTCTCAAATACCTACAGGAATGGGGATTCCACCACTTCCCTAGGTGAGGATTAAGCAGGCCAATGCTTAGTCATTCTCTCCACAAAGAAATTCTTGCTAATGTGCAATCTAAACCTCCTCTGGCACAACTTGATACTGTTAATAAAGTTTCTGTGGCAAGAGCTGAAGTCAGAAGGAGCACTGATGTATTTAATGTGACAGCACTTGTGAGATCCACTCCTGCACAGAGAAGCTACTGCCATTTAGATGTTTTCAGATCACTCATGCTCGTCCAGCCCATGTTCAGGCAAGATAAGTTTGCTCTCAGTTCTGTGTTGCATGTCATTCAGCATGCTACAATATTTCTCTACATTTTCCTATCTTGGTTAATAATTTTGAGTAATAATTATTTCAAGCCTACAAATACACTCTATTTGGTCTTTACATTTCAGTGCTGCAGTGAATACTACACAAATCATGCAAATGTTGATGACTGTCAAGGCCTGGGAAATAAAATAATGGCAGCCAAGCTACTTTTGTGGGAACACTAAGGTGTTGCTGTATAGGCAGAAAGAAGTAGGCAAAAGTTGTAGCCTTGTTGGAACATCCATAGGAAAATAGATGAGGAGTACAATCTGGGATTGTTTATTATTATTATTCATTTTAAGTAAAAATTAATTACCTGCCAGCCAAAGGTTTACATGTCCTCATGCTTCCATTTACAATTCATTGCTCATTATTATACAATGTATTCCTGATTTAGGAGGGATTTTACCCCTGTTAAACAGTTCACTGCATTGTTAAATTGGCAGTGAGCCACAAAAAAATCAGTTTTGTGTCCCACAGCAAAATGAGTAAATAAATAAAAATCTATCCCTTTCTAATTTGTGTCACTTGTAATCAAAAGACCAAATAGGAGAAATTTATTAGGGCAAACACTGTATGTGTGGAATTAGTACTACATTCATTGGCCTTGTCTAGGACATTCAATCATGGAAGATGTGCCTAAATTTGCAAAAGCGATTGTAATAAATGATTTAAGTTTTAATGCACCTGATCCAGGGTAAAAATAATTTATCCCTAATAGAAAAAAAATAAAATAAAAGTTTCATTATAATTCTATGCAAAGTAAAGAATGAATACTCCTGAAACTGAAGTAATTATGAATCATTTGAAGATGTGTTTAAATGAACTGTAATGGAATTTCTGTAAGAAAGGAAAGAAATTGACTGAGACTTCAATTAATTAGTGGACTGCATCTAAGATTTATGCATTAGAAATAAATACATTTATCTGAAACAGGATTGTTTTTCTCCTGAAACAGATAAGAACCTTTAAAAGCTTTTCAAAAAACTAACAGTAAGGATTCTACCCCTGTCTGTTCCTTATTACCATCATGAAACTAAAAGTATAATGGACTCAATCAGGGATTAGGAGTCCATTGTCCCAAACTCTGCACAAGTGTTTCATCCAGACATTCTGACACGTAGTTCAGCACCTCAGACCATATAACATTGAATTTAGCAAAGCTCTGGATATCAGCTTAATTTTGAATATGCATGCCATTACACTCCCAATTCAGTACAGCAGAAGCCTAATTCCACTACACCTAGTTTCATTTCTATGTCTAATTCCATTTCATTTCCTATGTTTTCACAGAAACCGTACATAGCTATCTATGCCTTACAAAAAGAAATTCTTCCCTTCACGTTCAAAGATATATATTTACATTTTTAAAACAGATGTAATTATTTAAGAGCTCAAGCAATCTGCACTAAAGCATATCAGATCACTTAGAAATTAAAGTATATTCACTTTTCTTTCTGTCATAGTTATGCAATAACTACATAACTCTGAAGAGCAATATAGATAATGTGCATGATAATTATCATGATTACAATTACTAGGACCCAAAGAGACATATATCTCTAATCTTCTCAAATATTTCATGTTTAGTGCCTCTCCAAAAAGTACCTAAAATGACACTGCAGATTTTCATCTAATTCCTAAAACAATATTTTTAGTTCTTTCTGAAATATATATTTTCATACATATATTTACTTAACATCTCAAACAATTCAGTTTCTCATTTGTAGAATATATTCATAGATTTAAAATAAAGCACAATTCTAGAAATCTTCACATCAATTAAATTTAATGAAAATAATTCCAATTATTACTCATTTCAATCTAATAAAAGTGGCATTCTATTTGACAGAAACAGCAACAAATAATTTTAATGAAGGTCCTAAACTTTTCCCAGAAGCTTTACCCTTTCGTGGTCTTTTGCAATCTACCATTAAAGTAACCCTTTTCAAGTAAAATAAGAATGACTTCTAGAGACAACAGACCCATATGGAGATGGCTCAATCCTCCTTTCCCATAATTTGAGAGCAATCCAACTCCAGCTGCTCCATTCATTTCATCCATGCCACAATTCACTGGGATTATGAAAAGAAAATCACTTCCACATTTGAAACCTTATCCACTAAAATTATTGACTGAAAGTCTCAGCTACTCCACTATTTCAAATATTTTACTTCTTTGACTCAGATGTCACTTTATACTACATCAAGAATTCTTTGTTCTCTTTTAGACAGGACAGCTAATTCTAGGATATGAAGTCCTTTACAGCTGAACAGTCTTTTACAAAAACACCATCTATCATCCAGCCACTAACCTGTATATAAGCCAATATCCTATCTTTCTGAAATTTCCTCCCCAGTTCGTAATTTTATTTCCTTCAAAGACTGTTTGTTCACATAAAAGAGAATTGACTGAACAATGGATATTCTACCTGGAGAAGGAAACTATTTTGCCTAATCACTCAACAGACCAAATAAAAATTTAGCTTTTCTAGTGACTAATCCAAAGAAGGGGGAAGAGACATAGCTACATGAAAACAAAAACATTCTAGCATGAAAGCAGAGACAGATTAAGAAACAACTATATGCAACTTGTTGCAAATAGAAGTGACACTAAAAAATAATAATAATAATAAAAAAAAAAAATACAAGAGCATATTTATCCCACCAGAAAATATATATATATATATATATATATATCACAACAATTACGATAAAAACTTAAGGGTACTTAAGGGTACATATATAAAGATATTTCAGGCTGTACTAAGGGAAGCTTAGAGTTGTCTCTGTAGTTGATGTAACCATTGAAGCTTCAAAAAATATATTTCCTCATGTGAGGGGACTAGTTTACAGTTTGGAGAGGTTTCTGTCTCCTGCAGCATATTTATCATTTTCTTCACTCCTTCTTCATGGCTCACTTCTACTCTATCCATCCTCCAATATGGCTGATGGATCATCACAGTTCTTGTTGCTGTTCCTTATCAACTGTTAGTTAAATGTCACTGGGTCCTCACTGATTTATAGATATTTTAAATTATTGAAGCATTCTTATACTTGCTTCTTATTAAGTCTGTTTCCTCATATTCCCGGACCCTCATTCACATTTATCTCACTTAGCTGACTCCCGTCTTCTTCTTTTTCTCTCTTTGTGTTGAAGCCTGAAACAAAGTAGATGCTGAGAATGTCATCTATCTTCATGCGATCTATTATTTAGATTCTTCATTTTAAAGAGAGTGGATGAGTCAGGACGTCTTTAATTGGATTAAACTTTCCCTTCTAGCTTGCTTGGTTGTCCATTATAGGTCAAGAGCAACTGTATGCTGCCCTCTATATAACGAGTGAGTCAGTGATTTCAGGTGTTCACAAAAAGATGACAGAGGAATAACTTTTATTATTATGTCACCAACTCGGATTTTACTCAGCTCAATATGGTTCAAAAGCATTTTTCTGGGTCAAACTTCTCACAGAAGTTGAATTTCTGACCATACCAAGATCAGCTAAATAAAAACCTGCAACACAAATGGAGCTAATAACATTTTCAAGAGGGGAGCCTCTTGCTAAATGGAAAAGGAAATTAAAAAAAGTTGCAAAACAAAATGAGGGGTATTCATCCAGCCATGAGTGGTTGAACTGATATTTTTCATGTTGTAGTTACTTTTTAAAAGATAAAGGTTTTTATTTACAACTGCTGAAAATCTGGAATCTGACCTAACCCATTTGTACTCAATTGTATTGAAAATATAAATAGTTCAGCTTGCAACACCATACAACACCACTGAAGCTATCAATGAATGTGAAAGTCCTTTGTATACACAGAAGAACTCTACAAAGATCATCAGGTATCATTGGTCAGGTACTAGTACATAGACAGATGCTGTGAGACAGGAATAATCCTGTCTAACATGAGTAAAACTTTTTTCAGAAAAAAATATTACTGAGCTTTCACGGGGTAGAATCCAGAAACCTGTTCTCAAATCTGTTTTGATGTATGCATCTATTTCCATAATAATGTTTTTCAGAAACCAGGCTGTTCTCCTGAATTTTCAGCTAGATACTGTCCCTGCCAAAATTATAGCACTGAAATTTAAATAAATTTAATCCATAACTATTGCATTAAGTATATTTGTATCCCATACACACAGCAACAGTACTCTCTTACTGTTATACTCTGCAGAGTAGAAGTAGACAACCATACTTTTGATTAAAAATACAAAACCATTTATCAAATTGATTTCTTAATCACAAAAAAAAAAAAAAAAAAAAAAAAAAAGATGAATTTTCTGAGATGGCTCTTCACATGATCTTCATGAGTAACAATACAGCAGTTTATTGGAAAACAGTTAAACAAAGTACTTATTTTGCAATATTAACATTTTTCTCAGGTCTCCCACTTAGCAGATTCCGTTTTCTGACTTAAGATGCCAGAAGTGTTTTTTGGAATATTTTGAAACCTTTTCATTAAAACATTAAGAAGAGATTATGAAAATGAAATCTGAGATCATAGAAAATGGCAATACAAAATTAAAATCTCCCCATCTGTCTCTTTCATTGTTTGATAAATTCATAATGCAAAATAGCTCTGTTGGGTTGAAGCATGTATATATATATAAAAATATGTATATGTGCATAAATGGGTATACGTATGTATTATGGTGTACATATATGTATAAAAACTGGGACTGATGTCCATTGGCTCACATTACATGAACAGACCCTCAGAATCAGCAGTAATACATAATCTTTTTTTCAAAGGAACTTGATGCTTGATCAACAGTTGCACATAGATTTTTTTTCCTCAGCTTTCAGTATGAAAACCTATTTATTCATCCATGTTAAATGAGATGTTTAACACTGGATAGGAAAATGCATCTGATCTCAAGGTAGGTAGATGAAATGTAGATACATGATGCTGGAAGTGCATTCCATAACAGATAAATATAGAATAAGAAGCAAATTTCATTTACTGAGAATGTACTAACTTCTGTAAGAGAAAAGCTGGACAGTATTTGGTCAATAGTTATAGCCAGATTACTAACATTAAAAATGAATGTGATATAGACAGTGGCAGAAATAAATATTTTTATCTATTTGAAATTAGTCTGATGCTTACAGAAAAAAAAAAAAAATACAGAATTTCATATAGATTAACGCAATATCACATCACTTCTTGTAATAAAAGGTATAGACTTTAATTTAACTTGTTCCTAGATAGTGTTTGAATATTAATGTTTTCTCAAAGTATGTCACAGACATCATTATCTTTATGACCATTCTCAAGGCAGGTAAACAGGGCACAGAAAGATTAGTTGCCAGAATCAGTCACCCAGTGGCTATATGGTAGTAAAAGCTCCCTATGTCTGCACTCTTCTCACTGAACAGTGCTCTTCCCTTAGAAGATCTCTTAGTTACATACACATCAGTTTTAAAAATAAAAGCAAGTCTGATATGTAAACATGGGGAAAAAAACAAAACAAAACAAAACAAAAACATATTTTCCTCAAAATAGGAACGGGAATATACACAAAAGATAGGCTGGAGCAATGAATCTATCACCCATGAAATGCAGTAATGTTTTGGTGTGAATTCCTTTTTTTATATTATTATTATTAAGAAGGCGGCATTAGAAGAGGCAGCTACAAGACATTTTTTTTCCTAGAATGTCAGTCTACAGTATTTGTTCTGCTTCACAGGATGTTATGATAACACCAGGATGATGTCTGCCCTGTTTGTCTCAGAAAGCAGTGAGGAGTGGAAGCTTTTTAATTACATCAGTCTTTGTAAAATTAGAACATTTTACAAGATTTAAAGAAAATAAAAGGAGAAAGGAGAGAAATACAGTGGATAGGGTTTGTGTGGGATCAGAAGCAGTGGCGTGGATAAGATGCAAAACTAAGTCTGTGACCAGTTTTGATTGTCACAATTCCCATGACAATCTTTCTCCCGTAATACTGCCCAGAGTTCTAATTTTATATATATATATATATATATATACACATATATATATATAGCTAAAATTCTCCCTCCAGTTTCAGTTGGCTGGGACATTTTTCCTTCCTTCTGATGTGACCTGCATGCAGAGTTAAAATGAGCAGTGTTAAGCAGCTGCTCCATTTAATTCAAGGCAGGTTGCCATTGACAGATCATATTGTATTACACTAAGGGCTATTGAACTGAGAATCAGGGGTGAATAGCTGGAGTGAGTATCTAACCCAAGTGAATCAACAGCAAAACTTCTTTTTGTATCAGTTAGGGTAGGATTTGATAACTTTGACATTGCTATAGACTTTCAGCAAGTCACTGAACATTTCTATTTCCCTTTCTTGCCTTTTCTACTTTATCCCTCTTTTACGAAAACTGCTCCTTACATTATGACAGCCAAGTCAGTCCTGATCTCAAACAACCATCAGGCTACTACCGGGTGGTGCATATTATACTCAATTACCAAGCCCACAGAAATGGTTAACGTCATATGTAGTTGCATACCATGACCCAGTGCATATCTTGTCAGAGCTGTAATTCCTCAGGGTTCTCAGTCCTGCTCTGGATCTGCAAAAAGGCAGACATGGTAGCAAGTTCCTACCAGTGGTTGCCTGAAGATCTCAAGAGAAGACCCTATCAGAAACAAAATGGTCCAGAAAAAGAATTGATCCATAAGAGGCTTGTACTGCCAGAAGAACTGGGACAGAGCTCCGTTTGGCTGCACCTGCCAAATGGAGAATGTCCTCTTTCTAAAGACTTTGCTTTTTAGCCAGAGAGCAAGCAGCATACCAAGAGGCAAACCATGCAGGATGCAGCTGGATGATATAGCAAAATGGACAGCAGGCTGCTGAACACATGAGACTGCAAAGAAAAACATGAAGACAAAGGCTAGTCCCCACAGTCATTAGGCTACGGAAAAGGGCAAGCTACACAAGCAGAAAATGGGCATATTTAGACCCTTATGCAGCTTTTATTATAGGTAGTAGAATCCTATTTCAGGGAACTGTAATCACCATTGAAATAAGCATGTAATCACAGAGGGACATGGATAACTTGAGTGCTTGCCACTCCTTAAAATAATCTTATTTTTTTCCCCAGTAAAAAATAAATAAAAATATCAGGAATGCAAAGCTGAGTTACCTGAGCTGACAATAAGTGCCAAAGGGTTGTAAAACAAGACAGGCTTCAAATTATCCATTTCACAAATGATAAGGAGTTCTACATTTACTGAACCTCAGGCATAAATGGAAGAGCAAGTCACAATCTCTTAATTCCTGATATCAGCAGAACAGTTTCAGTGACCGTCTTGAGTTGAGAATGAGCAGAATATATATATATATATAAAACCTAGTAGAAAAAGACAGGTGGTGAATGGAGCAGCACCATTTCATTTGATTTGAAGTCCAACAAACAGATTTCCAATTTCTTTTTCCCCTTTCAGGCTTCCATTGCAGTTACTTCTGAAATTGACAGCCTAAAAAGTACATTCTGAATTAGTTTAGATTGCTAATGTTATGCTTTATTTCTTACTCTTTGATTTTCCTCTTCACTTTTTAGCCATAAACCCTTATCCCAGACTAAAATGTTTTAACTTCATATAAGGACGATATAAGCATCCTTCAGCCTCACTATATTAACCTATTTTAAAGTATCTTGTATTTGCCTGCTTGTATTTGATATTTATTCCTATTTACCTCATCTGTATTCCTATTTACCATATCTGTCTGGTATTTTTCTCCCTCAGTGTAAACCTGGTTGGTTATTTGTAAATTAATTTGGTTAAAATACACATCATAAAATATCAAAAGCTATGTTGATAGATATGGTACTAACGTAATTAATCAAGGAAAAATTTAAGCAAGTAAGATGGCATCACCAAAGATGAGCTTCAAAATCATCACCTACACAATAAATAAGTAAAAATAAATAAATAATAATAATAAAGTGGAATTTTCCAAGATACTATTTCAGCTATACTAAATATATAATAATAGTCTCTGGTGCTGAAAACCTCATTTGATGTATGGAAGGTGGTTGAAGGCACATTCTTTCCCTTAGGCTATTATTTGAAGAAAAGCTAGAATAAAAAAGAACTTTCTTGCTTCCTGGTGTGCAAGTGAGCTCAGAATTACCCCAAGCATGGTATTTTGTCTTCCTTAGACACAAAGTTCACTGTACAGCTCTGTGAGAAATTAATTGCTATGCAGAAAAACATCAGTAATGACAGCCATGTATAATATTCCATGTGGAATCTCAAATGGTGCTTAGGAGTTCATTTTATCTCTTGATCAGAGAGGGGTCTGTTTTTTGAATAGAAATTACAGGTGGAACTTATCTAAACCAAAATTACCCAGAATGGTTGAAGCACTGTGTTTGCTTGTATGTAACATCATTCTAGAGAGTTCTCTGCCATGGGGGACATGTGAAGGTGGAGAGTTCTAGGCGTGATTACAGGAGGGCACGGCCAGATTTGTATAGTCCCTTACACAGATTCAATATAACTCCAAAATATTTGCCATTCTTCACCTGGAGCTGCTCAAAATTTGAAAATGGGATGGTTTGTTTTTCAGCTACCCCAAATATTAAGACAACTTAGTACAATGCCAACTCAGCCATTCATAGAGAAAGCAGTTAGACTCCTTAGCAACTCCTACAGCATGTGAATCTAAAATTACAGCATCCCAAATGTTCCTGTTGCTTGTATCTGTATTTTCCTTCAGTTAATTCCAGAGGTAAAGAAGAGGTTTAAAATTTCATCCCAGTGTTTTTGGCTCAGCTCCACCTAGAGCTGTGAAAAACTTAATATTAAGGACGGCAAGCTCATTCAGGAAAGAACAGCAGTGCAAATTAATCTTTGTTTGGCTTGTGCCTTGCTTGTGTACCAGGAATCCATGTTATTTAATTTGCACATTTGGTCTTTCAAAAATCCTAGACTTCTTTCTCAAAATTTTTTTGAAATTTTTAAAATTAATTTGGCGACATTTTTGTAGTAAAGCTTCAAGGAAAAAGTAACTATTTTCACACTTCTCTCAATGATCAACAAAAGCCCAGAAGCATTAATCTACTGTAAGTAGATCACAGAAAAATAAATAAATAAATAAATAAAATTATCAAGCAGTGATTAAATCATGCATATTCCTATGCTACAAACTAGCTTTTTTCGGTCTACTTTTGACAGAAGATATCACAAGAAAAGCAAAGATCGATATCCCTTTTTCCTACCACTTTGGTCTGAATGAGTCATCTCCTTTCCCAAATTCCTCATTCATCTAATATAACATTCTTGTCCATTTATAGAGCTCTCTCATGAAAACTTTAGTACAACTAACATTCTCATAGGGATATGCCAAAATCACCCTCAAATTGCTGCCTACATTTAAGTGTTGCCATCATGTTCACTGAAAACTGGTTTCATAGACACTTCTCGATTGAAGCATTTTGTTGAAATAATACTTGTAGCAACTGGCTCTCAAAGTCTGCTAAAATGTATTGATTATAATATAATAAATCTGAAATCTTCAAAGCAGTGAGCTTTATTATCCTCAGATTTTATCAGTCTGGAAAAACTATGTTAAGTCCTAACAATATAACATTATAAAAATTAAGCTGGAATCAGTGCAGTTCTAGATAGGAATACAGAAACTGTTCCTTTGTACATCACTGTGCCTAGGTATTAGGGGTCTAAGAGCCACACATGGATCATGTTCACAAGTCTAAATAATAATAGGCCTGACTGAAAGCTGTAGGTCATTATGGCTTGGCTACCTGTATAAACTTCCCAGCCTGACACTTCATCACTGTTCTTATTGGCAAATTATGCATTAAGAAACCTCCATAAAAAGTGAATATTTCAATAGTTCTTACAATATGGAGAAGAATTTGACAAAAAAATAAATAAAGCCTTGGAACAATGCAGCTAACAAAGCAGCCTAGTATCCACGGCTGCTGCAGTTAAGTTTGCACAGAGTCAAGGCAATATAGGCCTGCAGTAGGAAACAATCTATGTGTGAGGCAAATTTTACAGTTTGCTTGTTGCCTGTCTCCAGTTTCCCTTTTTCATTAAATATAGCCTT
The DNA here is from genome assembly GCF_011077185.1 of Oxyura jamaicensis. Classification (NCBI taxonomy): domain Eukaryota; kingdom Metazoa; phylum Chordata; class Aves; order Anseriformes; family Anatidae; genus Oxyura; species Oxyura jamaicensis. Next base: position 36,241,358 of record NC_048897.1, read on the forward strand.
TAAAAGACTTCAGAAAGCTATCCTGCTTTTATTAAAACATATTTTACAAGGTGCGTGTATGTACTTATGAATACAATACACTTCTGCATTCAACAACACTGAACAACCCATCAGTCTTTGCATTGAAAAAAGAAAAAACACAACAGGCCTCAGGTAGACTTTTTCTGGATTTAACAGGCAACTATTTTGAGGAATTACATTTATGTGAACACAGTGAACGTGCATGTCAAAGAGGATAGATTAGCATCATTATTTTCAATAATGCATAACTGCACCTTCAGCTTTACCCACTTTTCCCAAGCAGTTTGCATGGTGCTTTTTATTTCACAGATGCATCACCCTCTGCTATTTGTATCCTGATGCTCATTGAGCAGAGATATCTACTTGGGATATTTAATATAGAAAATAAAACATACAAATATAATGCTGTGTGGAAAAAAAAAAAAAAATCTTAAATGTGCATTATCAAGTTATTTCCTTATTAATTTGATTCCATAAATTTCCCACCAATTATGATAAACATGAAATATACTTTTTAGTATGGAACAGTAGTCCAGGAGTGTTCAGAACTCACTTTTTCACAAGAACTGTTTTAATTTTTGCCTTGAAAACTCTATACAATTCTTTAGCAGAGTCTATTTGAAAGAGTGCTAGAGTGAAAAACCTATATTTAATATGGAAACGTGAAATAGGAGAAAAAAGAAACAGCATTTTCTAACAGCACAGTTCTGTTTTGTCCAGAAAACAAAAACAAGCAAACAAAAAAAAAAGCTAATTATTGAGAAAATCTCAGTGGGAGAGTTTACCAATGTAATTCTTAATTCCAGGTGTTTGGGACAAAACAGTCTTCTCCTAGCTTTCATGGAATTAATCAAACTACCTAAAATGTCTCATTTAGTAAGGATTTAGTAAGGATTTTCCATTTACAACTGTCTAGAAATGACACATTGTCTGGAAATGACAAGCATCTGAGGAGTTGTGGCATGTCATTCTTACAGCACACAATGGTATATTCCAATCCACTGCTGTTAATCACTATATCTTTTCTTTTTTGATAGACCATCAAGTAGTAACCTATAAATATGTAAGGCAGATTTTAAGAACATACTACAGTTATTCCATCTACATGATTTATTTGGGAACATTTTAATGTCTGCCTGCAAGAATCTTGCAAGCCCTCCACGTTAAAATTCTGCTTACAGAGTGTTAATGGACAGGTATTAAAACATTAAAATAATTAAGTCATTGATACAATTCAGTGGAGTCAAAAGGCTTCCTTAAATTGCGTTATAATTTAGAGCAGGAACTTCATTAATCAGAAACAAATGAATGTAAGTTCCATCAAAGAGAATGTTATGGTGGGAACAGTAATTTATTGTGACAGATCCTTATTCTCTGCTAGACACTTTGCCTAAATAAAATGTTATCACTGTACTTGAGCAGCAGCAAAAGAAATAATACAGGAATACTTGGCAGCAACCTATTTGACACAGAAATTCACAGGTCTATTCCCAGATGGTCAGGATCCCTGCACTATGTTCAGGATTCATACATTCAACTTCAAATACAAGTACAAATTTGAAGTTAAATCAGCAGGGCAGGGACTTGTCATTATTCACAAAAGCTAGCTTTTCATCTGATACCAAAAAAAAACTTATATTTTGAGAGCCAAAGGTAATTGCAAAAGGCTGGTTGGGCATTTTGCATTTGTGGCCAATATTCACTACATTCCTTTCACTTACTGAAATAATAAATCACATTTATCAGGTTTATGAACATTCAAACATACAAAAAGAAAAGATCAAGAACATATCAAATCTTAACTATGTTTAGTAATATTTGATTAAGGAGCAACACATGTAAAAATTAGATGAAGTTTCTACAAGTGAAATAGAATTTAACCTTTATGTTAATAATTTAAATAATTTAATGTGAAGAATAATTACTACTGGAATTTCATAAGCAAGTCTAAAATGATGGCTGTCTCAGTGGTCATAAACCTTAATGAGCACTTTGTAGCAAAGTTCAAATCAAATCTAGGAGCTGACACAGATTAATTTTTTTATTATTTTTTTTGCCACAGATCAAGATAGCAGGTAGAATCTAAATCTTTGGAGAGTAATTCCTCTTAAATAAACATAAGCTCTGAATTGCTGTTACATACAACTACTCCCTTATAATATCTCCATTTACATCTTTCTTTCCCTTCCTTCTCAAGAAAAGAGGATATGCTGTAGGGCTTTAGTTATCTATTAACAGTACCTATGACATGTTCCAAAATCATACATTTTCAAAATCATAGAATGGTAATAATATTACTACATCAATCAAGTTGAAAGGTAGATCTCTCTGCTTGGGAAATCTGATGTTCCAGCAAATCAAACTTGTAACAGCTATTTTATTTTATTTTTTTTTTGAGGGGGGAGAGATGTTTCTTTCATTTTTTATTATTTTGAACAGTTGACTTGCCTAGTTTGCAAATGTGTGTTATAAATTATTTGTCTCTACAATACTTTTTCTTATATTTCACATTCTGAATTTTTTTTTGACTTGCCCATGACTACTGCTCTATTACGTTAAATTGCTTATGATTCTTGCATATGATGCTTTCTTTCAAAACCAGTGATCTTGTTCAGAAATAGCTGCTTTACTTCACACTTGAATCTGGCATATATGTCAATGCTTTGCATCCCCTCATTCTCAGCATGGCACCAGAGCCTATACAGCTCACGGACCATACAATTTGCAATAGGTTGAGGAGCTTAGGCAAACATTCAGTTCTAATGTAAGATCTTTAAATTCCCCATGTTTTGAAGTACAATTAAATCTACAGAAGACAGATCACAAGAGAAACTCTGTGTGTATGTATATCTCAAATATCCCTCAAAGGTGCAAGATGGGTTAACCCAGTATTTTGTTCAGTACAACGTTTATTATGAGAAAAACAGAAGTAAAATGGCAGGAAGGAATAGGAAGATTAAAAGGGAAAGGAAGAGGCAAAGGAAGAAGGAAAAAGAGCTAATAATGTGGTTAAAAATATCTGACTCATGCCCTCATTCTTAACTGTAGTCTAGCAATACCAGTTTTAAAAATAAATTTAGCAATAAAGCTCTTTGAAGTTTACTAAACACCAAAATAAACCGTAAGCAAACTGAGAAGATGGAATTGAAATACACAGCCAGGGGTTAAAAAAGAATAGTAAACATAATCTGCATCATCTATTGCCCAACAATTTACAGGTAAATATCCACCTACATAACCATTTTATTTGGAAGATATATTTTTTCCCCTTCTAATTTTCAAAAAGATATCACAGAATATTTTTCCCTAAGATGTTTTAGAAAACATTCTTTTTTTCTTCATCTCTGCACAGCAACAGCTATCACACTTGAGGGAAAAAACACCTCACTGGTGGCTAAAACAGTCACTTATTTCATAATGCAGTTAAACACTGCTTGTACTGAATACAGGAATAAAAGCAAGCCCTAATCCTCCAGAGATTTATTCCTTGTTTTTAAGTATATTTTAAGAATATGTGAGCCATCCTAATTAAGTCATTAGGATTATCCACTTTAAGGTTATAGAGACTATACTGTACATTAAATATTAGAAACCTACATAAGTTTTTCCATGTTTAAGTATTATGTTATTTTGCACCTATTAAACATGATGTATATATATATCTTAAAAGAATTCAGTATATAGCAAAAGGTAATTTTCTGTCTGTGACTGTCCATTCAGACCTGATACCACATGCAAACATGTAGAAACAAACATACATTTATTTATTTATTAGCTCTTTCATGAGGATGCAGTAAACTAAGCAGTAAACTAAGAATGAGCAAAAAATGCAACCCATCCTCCACAACTTCTTTTGTTAGTTTCAGCCTCTGGATGCATTTTAGAAGGCATTGTAGCTCATCTTTACCTGGGACTGCATTTGTACTTTATTTTTAAACAGATAGCATGATAGGACTTTATTCACTGAAATAAGAACATGGATAACAACAGTCCATAAAGGAAAAGTGAAAAATAATTTCATTCCTTTTTGGATAGGCATTTTCATGCCAGGTTCTCAGAATAACTTTGTTATCACCATCATGTATTTTGTATAAACTAGACTGGTATAAGCCTCTACAGTAAGGAGAAGAAAACTGTCATTGCCACAGTTAATAAACTACCCATATTTTAGAAACTCTACATTATATCTTAATATTTTATCAGTGCCATCGTAAGTACAGTATTCACATATCACCTGAGCTCACTGCCCTTAGTGCTGTAAACCCATCACTGAACTTGCTATCAGAAGCACATTTAACATCATCTGATTATCCAAACTGAACATCTGGACATTTACCTCTCTTTTGTACAATCCTCAGAAGCAGAGAAGATTAGATTGTTCTACAGACACTGAACAATAACTTACAGATTGCAGTGGGACTCCTGATTCAGTAAAATCCTCGCCCATAAGTGACATACAACAAAGAAATGTCATGCCAATGAGGCAAAAACTGATGCAGTCATCTCTTCTGGTGCCATGTTTTGGTTTCCTTCCTGAAGTAGTTATTAACCAGAACAAAAGTTAATGTCTGTTAGTTTTTAGACATGAGGCATAAGAGGCATAGATAACAGATAGCATGTTCCTATAAATAAAATAGTCTGATTCAAGAGGCAATTAGATAATTCATCTTCACTGTTGTATTTACAGTAGTAGCTTTCTCTGTATGGCTCAAAAGCTTCTTTTTCTGCCACTTCATAGGAGGGTAATTTTGACTTTAGAGTTCTCTTGTTTTTTCCTGACTAGGTACACTCCCACTTGTTAATACTGGAGTTGTTACCACACTTTGAGTGAGGAAGATGTTTTTTGGAAAGGATAAAGATTTTTTTTAATTCTTTGTTACTGATTCTGCTTTAAAAGTAAAACTTGGCTGCCTAATATGATGTCTCTTCCTGTGTGCCCTGAGTTCACTCGCCTGTGGCACATTCTTGCAATGTATTGCAGAGTCAGAACTTCTCTGGGCAGTAAACAGGCCATTCTCAGCAAAGATAAAAAAATATATTCCATATATACATATATACATATATACATATATACATATATACATATATACATATATACAGAGAAGGACTTAGCTACACAGGTTCACATAGCCCAGGTATCATCTATCTGAACTGGGGAAGGAGAGGCTGAATAGAGTTTTTGGCAGACAAGTTATTTTGACTAATTGTTTAGAAAAAGACACAAAATGTTACCTTTCTTGTTCAATGGGTGAAGAGGAACCTCAACCAGAATCACAGCAGGTAGAGCTCTGGAAGGACTTTCTCTTCTCCAGTTTATTCCCTGGAATAATGATTAATATTATGAGTAATGAATTCCATATTTATCCCATTCTCCTACAGTGTCCACCATTTTTGATAACTGATTTCATGAGCAATCACATTTGCTCTTTATTTGACCTATGTCCACAACACCTCTGTTTGGGAGCTGCTGAAACTTCTAAAAAGCACCATTACAACCTCTCCATGTACACCCTCCAGCTTCATAGCAGAAGGTCCCAAAACAGAGCTGTGAACCAAAGCCACAATAGGAACATTACTGGCTTATGTTTTTTTCAGTGAACTTATTTACAGTTAGCAGCTGTAACACATCTGTGTGCCCAAACATTGACACCAAACAATTTTTATGCTAAGGAAGAATAAGCAGTGGAATAGCCAGGATGCTCCAGTGAAGGGAGGAAAAAATAATAATAATAACTAAAAAAAAAAAAAAAAAAAAAAAAAAAAAAAAAAAAAAGGACTGGTCCTAGATTACAATAGTTTTATTCCTTGTGCAGCTACTGAAGACAGAAGACTTAATAACATTTTATTTTAATAGTTGCTTGTAATTCCAGATATTAACACATATGGGATAACATAGAATAAAGCATAAAACTAGTGTAAGGAGTAATGTAAGGAGACAGAAAATGGATGCCAGCAAATTACCAATAGTATGGGTAGGATGACAGCCAATATAGAATCAGAGAACAGTGTAGATTGGAAGGAACCTTAAAGATCATCTAGTTCCAACACCTTTACCATGGGCAGGGACCACCTGCCAGCAGAAAGAGACCATCAGGGTCACCAGATCAGGTGGGATCCACCAAGATGATCCCCCTGGCATGACAGGTCTTTCTGCAGACAAAAACAGAAGCTCAGAGTGTGGTGCTGCTTTAGTGCAGGAATTCCCTTGCTCAACCAGGCTCAGCAAAGAAGGGGTAAGCCCCCAAAACATGACTCAGTGCATTGCCCATTGGTAGATGCCCAGTTCTTGGCCCTGGACAGGCCACCCCAGGTATTGGAAGCCCTTTCTCCTCCTCACCGACCCGTTCCCATTTCCAGCCCCTACATCTCCCCACACCAGCCAGCTGCATGCTGGTGAGAGGGCCACCTCCTTGTGAAAATCCTCTAGCTTTCTGTGAAGAGCTCCTTGACCCTGAGTCAGAAGAATGTTTTCCAGCCCCTGGAAGACTTCTGTAGCTTTTCTTCCAACCCTCTTCTGTGCTCCTACCGGCTCCATCAGAAGCTGACAGCAAAGCTGCTGCAGTGTTCCTGTAATAGCTTTTCCAATGCCATGTGAAGGATCCAGACCACTACTGACTTCTTGCTACTCCTCTTTCATACATACAATATCACACTGAGGCACAGACTGACTCTCAGGCCGCTCTGAATGATGCTTTGTGAGACAGGATCTCCTGTCCTGAGGAGCATGCATTCCTGGCTCTCAGGTGTGGTACTGTGGATGCCTCTTCAAACACAGCAGCTGCACTGTGACTATTTAAACTAATGATCCTGATCGTTTTGCAGCAGTAACCTGTCCTGCTTGGTCCTTGTACAACCTGCAAAACTAATACAGATTTTATGGTTGTCATCCACATCTTTAATAAAATGATTGCCTTGCTCTCTGCTTCCATTTTATTGTCCCATCAGGAAGCATATTGACCTTCATCTCAAGGTGCTGGAGTTGGTAAGGAGACCTCTCACAAAGCCAGAGATAGCTAATGTGGCCTGTTAACCCTCGGTTACATCACTAGTTTAGAGCATTTACTGATCTCTTTGGTAGAACTGTTTCCACATTGACTTGTACTCTGTTAAGCTTCATGGTGCTGCCAAGGCATCAAGTTAAAACTACATGAACCTGGCCTGGACCCATGTGGATGCTTTGACCAGCCCCAGTCTCTCATGGCAAAGACCAGGAGTTTTTCTAGCAAGACTGACTTTCCATGCTAAAAGCCATTAATTACAGTGTTTAGCCAACACAGCTGTAGAAAATCAAATTATTCTTCCCACCATTTGATATGGGTTTGTGGCTTTCCTTTCTCAAACCCTCACAGTGATTTCGTAACCCCCCAGTCACTTGGGATTTTCCAAGTTTTCAAGATATTCTAAATCTCACCATTCACAACTCAGCCAGCTTTCCAGCTAAATCCCTTGGGAGCCCCAGGCTGAGGCTTCCCAGCATGTCGATTCAAAAATATTCAGTGTTATCAGACATCCTGCCTGCACCCTCCTCAGTGCAAAACAACAGTTTCTCCAAGAACACCCAGCCAGGCTGGAGCAATACATGGATGAACACTGCCAGATTTGCAAAGAAAAGCTTCCCAGAAAGGTGCATGCAACCTTCAACTCTATGTTCCATTTTTTTGATTCACTGTTCTTTAAATTAATGTAAAATAATGAAAAACTCTTATATTCTGAAGGGAATGTGAAGAGAACAGAATGGCACTGACACAAATGCCATGCTACTTCACTCAAAATAGGAAGGGGCTCCTGGTATAAGAACTCATAGCTAGAAAAGACCAGATTTGTGAGATAATGATCTCAAGTATAAAGATGAAACATTACAACCAGATACTAGGAGGCTACTGCACCTCAGTTTACCTTGGTACTAGCATTCTTACAAGGAAAGCTTTCGTTAATCCGTAATTCCTGCTCTTTTATTGCTACCTGCTGGTTAGAACAGCTCATCACACTACTCTGTTCTTATGCTACTTGTTACCATTTTCCCTGGCTAAACTCAAAGTCTCAATGTTCATTTTAAAGTAGAAGTAATCCCTTCACATTAAGAATTTCTGAAAAATCCTAATGCCTCAGGGAATTTTATGCTATCAGATTCAGAGACACAAGCTTTTTTTTTGAGAAACAGGATGAAGCCTGAAATGCATTGCTTCATCATCTTCAAAATGGAGCATGAAATTAATTTCTGACATCAAGCATTTCTTGTATTAACTCTAAGATACAAAGAATAAGGTAGAAGCAGGAAAAGCAAAAAAAAGTAAAGATGAAACACTGATGATGGCAAGAAGAAAGTGCAAGACAGCAATTTGGAAAGCTTAAATTTACAAGATAACCCTGAAAAGACATCTACTACCCTCATAGAAATAAAATCAAATCATTGCCTTTTTATGATATTTCCCCCTTTTTTATCCTCCTGGACATGACCAAGGGAGACAGGCTTTCTTGTCAGCCTGGGCAAAAACATCCATTACTAACTATATGCTGGTTCTAGCTCTACCACTACTCTGCCCTTCAGTTCTAACCTGAAAGCCATTAGGAACACAATTAAACTGCATTAGTTAACTCTGCAGACAGAGCCACAACTGTCACATTTCCAAATGAAGACAATATGAGATAAAGGGAAGCAGCATGACTTGCTTTGAAACAAGTATGTATGTATTTAGAGCAAAGAAAGGGAAGAAAGATGTGACTGAACACTGCCTGGGAGTGTATACAGAAAATGAGTCAATGAAGAGACAAGGTCAGGGAGTATGGATTGGCAAACATCATTTCCACCTTCTTTGAAAAGCAAACTTTTCAGAATAAAAAAGGACTAGAAATAATGATTACATTATACACAAATATTTCAGATATTCTTCGGACAAGTCTGGCTCTTAAGCATTGTAAAATTTTCCCTCAAGCCACAGAAAAGAGTGCCATGTACACCTCTCTTCCAGTTCCATTTCTCTCCATTAGTATGGGAGAGATAACCTATAACAGAAGCAATAACATTATACTGGTGATGCTTAAGGAAATAGTTGTGAGACTTTCCAGTAGCAGTGTGACAAGCACCTTCTTTAACATTTAGGTTTTCTATATTTTTAGAATATCTTTGATTTATATTCCATTTACTTGTTAATGGCCTAGAAATATAACATATATGTATATTATATAATGCTGTACATATAGTATCTAACACTGTATTACAGTACTTTTATTTTTTTAAGCCTTTCTTTGAATTTCTTATTTTAATCTCGTGTCTAGGGACCAAGAAAGCTGATGTGCCTTTCTTGGTAGTAATGTACCAAGAAACTGCCTGGATCCAAAGTAATGAAAAGCATTCTTCTACAATCTAATTTAAGTAGGTATGATAGCACATGCATATTTTAAGGCAATAAAAAATTAGTAACAGAGATAATCAGCTGCTTCTGCCATGACAATAGCTTCCTTATTTACAGTTTTAATAATGAACCGTGAAGGAATGATACTTTTATTTCTACAACACCAAATAAAATTCCCTGAAGAACTAATCCTATAAAACAATAATTGCTTGTTCAAGTTAGAAATTTAGATTCTCAATACTTCTAAAGAAAGTCAATCACTTGGAAGTTAAGCGTGGTCATAAGAGACTGAACTGGGAATGAACTACGTCAGCTCCATTACTTGTTAATATATGTGCAGAATTGTGCCTCAGATTATGATGCATCTGTTTTCCAATAACATCCTGTTTTCACAGTAGAGCTTTGTTGAAAAAGAAATTAATTATATGGTAGATTTTGATATTTCACAATTTGATTTTGTCCCCATAAGCTTAAACCACTTGTCAGCATAACTGACAGGGAAGTTATAGGAGGAATTGTTAACAAAACCTGGCTAGTTCTCTCGTATTTGGAGTGAAGTAGGAGGCTGTATCCAGTTCATATGATGTTGTGGACAGTACAAAACAATTGCTATTTGTAACTGGTTTTGACAGGAAGAATTTCAAGCATCAAAATGTGAATTTTTGCAATAAGCATGCAAAATTGGTTCTGGATAATTTCTCATCAACAGATGCATTGGTTGTAAATGAAGAGCTTACTATACCACTAATTTGATTTTAAGAAATTCTGGAAAACTGAGGCAGTTCCAAAGAACTGGAGGAGTGCTATCTTTAAAAGGTGTAGGAATATTAATAAGCAATGAATACCAGTTGGTGTCTCACAGAAATATGTCCAATAAGACAATGGTGACTTCTGTTAAGTATTATTGAACAAAGAATTACAAAACGAGTCTTACTGATTTGATTGCTAATATCCAATTTGTTGACATGCAGATTTCCACAAGCCACTTGATTTAACACAAGATAAATCTTTATTTAAAAATTAATGTTATAGATTTAACAGAATATCTATTAAAATTGATTGGATACTAACTCACTGACAGATTTTAAGAACCTATTAATGGGAAGATATTGATGAATGAAAACATTTCAAGCATGACCTTACAGGCTATATCTGAACCATGTGAACTGTGTTTACACTGAAACGTGCATATTGCACAGTTAACACAAGTTCATCCACCCCAATTCCTCCGTATTTTTTTTTTTTCTTATTACAGGATCCCACTCCATCCCTTTATCTATCTCACATAACTCTGTGCCTCAATCCCAGATCCTTTTTTGCATACATATTCCAAATCATGTTGCTTTCTGCTATTGTGTTCAGTGAAACTTTTTATTGGCTCTCTACAGAGAAAGGCTTAGAAGAAGAAGGCAGTGATATGAGCAACCCTAAATCCATCTTCAGCAATGGAGGAAGTTACAGCCATCCTCAATTCACTTTGATGTCAAATTAGTCTACAGCAGCTGCAAAGTCTCCTTTTTTAGAAGGTACTATGCTGGAGAAAGTATGTTACAAGTTATTGCCGAGACCATATTAATCTTCAGATATGGGATAAGAAAAAGAGAATGAAAATGTTCTCTGCATAAAGAATATCCCTCCCAAAACGTGTACTGTAATCTGATACTTTTCTTGCAGCAGGAACACTCTTGCTACAAGGCATTTGTTCGAGTGCACATCACTCCCAGTTTTCATGCATCACTAGGTGATCAGTTTGAAAATGAGGTAATTATCACCATAATTCTGAATGATAAATATTCCTAAGTGGTATGTACCACAGATACCTTACAAGCCCTCAGCAAGTCTGCATGACACCATCTAGTTCTGTAGTCATTTTAGATTAAATTCATATTTCCTTCAATGTCCATCTCTGAGGTCCTCTACCTATGTCAACAACAAGAGGATTAGCCCATTATATAGAACAACTCGAATCACAGAATTTGGTTTATCAAAAATCTAGACTATTTGAAGAGGACACGTGAGCATTCTCTTCTCATCAATGACAGCTGTGTGTACCATGAATAATGGCATCTATTTCCTAATAAGGATTTTGAATCGCTAATTAAGAATAAACCACTACAGGATTTCTTTGTGGTTTAAGTGTGGATCTGGGAGATGCTACATGTTTCTCCAATTGCCTATGGTCCATGTCTCTCATTTTCCCACTCACCTTCAATCTCAACACCGTGACATATCCAACAAGTATACTGATGTACCTAGCAGGAGATATTTAGCATATCAGGAGATGTCTAGCTTATCTCCTCTCTACCTAGTTGTCTGGTTAAATCCCTTTCCTAGGAATTCACAAGGACGTGAACTTCATAGAAGTGTCTAACAGAACCTAGTTGCAACCTGGCTTGGATGAAAAAATAAAAAGGGAGACTCAAAACATGACCCAAAAACTTGAAAATAGTTTTCACAATTCAAGAGTTAAGAGATGCAAGCTAATCAGTTGAATGACTGGAGGTTGAGAGGTGTATATAGGAACTTCTGCATGGAGAAAATACTTGACAGGGAGAGGAGAGAGAAACAAAATTTGTTCTCTTGGCTAATAGCCCTCTTCCACAAAATAAAGTGAAACAGAAGTTGAGCATGTCTGTCCCTGGCTTGTTTCCTGCCTCTAATATTAGCAGACTTAACATGCCATCTCTGTGAGACAGTTCTTAGCCCTCTGAAGCTTAGGGCATCAGAATGGCTAAAGCTAGGAAAAAAGGCAGTGCAAAATATGTAATGGAAAAAAAAAAAGAAAAAAGAAAAAAAAAAAAAAGTCACACCAGAAAACTGGAGTAGTTACCCTGGGATTTATTTAATTTTTTCAGACATCTGCAGAGAATAAAGACACATAGGGTGAGGGGCCTGGAGAACATGTCTTACGAGGAGTGGCTGAGGGAGCTGGGCTTGTTCAGCCTGGAGAAAAGGAGGCTCAGGGGTGACCTTATCGCTCTCTACAGGTACCTCAAGGGAGGCTGTAGCGAGGTGGGGGTTGGTCTGTTCTCCCACGTGCCTGGTGACAGGACAAGGGGGAATGGGCTTAAGTTGCGCCAGGGGAGTTTTAGGTTGGATGTTAGGAAGAACTTCTTTACCGAAAGGGTTGTTAGACACTGGAACGGGCTGCCCAGGGAAGTGGTGGAGTCACCATCCCTGGAGGTCTTTAAAAGACGTTTAGATGTAGAGCTTAGGGATATGGTTTAGTGGGGACTGTTAGTGTTAGGTCAGAGGTTGGACTTGATGATCTTGAGGTCTCTTCCAACCTAGAAATTCTGTGATTCTGTGATATCTTTGGATTTGAATTATTCCTCATATTGTTTTAGTTGCTGATAACACAAATACTAGATGAAAACAGAAACAGGCTCTAAACATTATATTTTTATTTTCTGCCTCAACTGCGTTTAGTGTTAAAGGTATTATTCTATTATGGCAACCTAGAAATATTCTTTTATAATAAAAGCTTTATTAGAATGGGATCATTTTCTGATACTCAAGTTCATAGTGAATTGATGTTTCCATTAGAAATCCCACTTTTCCATGGTCCCTGCAACACTTCTAATTGTGTCGAGCCATGACACATGAGCTCCAGAAAGCTCTCAGAAAAAATCAGGGTTTCTTTTTCTTTTTCCTTTAATTTTATGTTGTTAGCCATAAATAACTGAAATCTGAGAAGTCATTTTTGAATGCCAAGGTTTAAGAAAATATCAGTTAGACATAGTCTCAGTGGCTGTTCTGCCAGAACAGAATAATTAAATAAGGGAAAAAAAAAAAAAAAAAAAAAAAAAGTGAAATCTAAAGACAAGGAAAAAATAGAAGTGTGAACAAGAATGCTTATGAATAAAAAAGACTAAAAATCATCTTCTATAGTAACTCAGACGTGATTAAGATATATCCACTGAACTTGTATGAAATTCATTATATTATCTTCTTTTTATTGCTTTATCAGATTAATATTTCCAAATTTTACCCTTTCTCTTAAAAAATAAATTAATTAATTAATTAAATTTTAAAAAAAGCATGGGAATAAACAAATACAATTTCTTCTAAGCTGTGTTGTTACACTTAGTGAAACAAACACCCATCTTGTACTTATGAATATTTACAATTCAAAGGGTCTAACCTAGTAGCGGCTGTAATTTACCATAGTATTGAAAGCAGTATACATCCACAGCAGCTATATAAAAGACAGAGAGTTTATATCTGTAAGACAAACTATCCTGACCGAACTTCATCTTCTTTATGGTAGCTGCATTTTCTAAGGTCTAAGGTTCATTATGACTTTTAAGATCTAGGAAGAAAAAAACAGTTTACTACTTTACTTGAGAGTAGTGAAAAAAATAAGACGGATGATCCCAAAAGCTCCTTGCAAAGAGTGTTGCCTTGATAAGAGTCAGGAAGGAAAGTTGTACATAATCCTAGATCCTAGAGGAAGCTTGCAAATACTTAAATGCAACAGCGTCTACAGAGCAGGTATCTACTGTGATGAGACATTTTGGAGAAGAAACAGCCACAAAGAAAACCCCAACTGAAGGCTGTGGGATAAGACAGGTTCAAATACATCAAGTTTATTAACAGCATGTGTCTTCATCAAGTTTGTACATTGGAAGAATGAGGGACCCTTAACCTAGCTGCACTAAGTCTCCCAGTAATCAAATCTGGCTCTGACTTGGTCTGACAACATCTAAGAGCAATTCTAGAGCTCAGATTAGATGGAGCTGGCATCTAAAACTGAAGCTGACTGAAGTGATGAGGTAGAATGTTTTTTTGTTTTGTTTTTTTTTTGTTTGTTTGTTTGTTTGTTTGTTTTTTAAGCAGAGCAGAAGAAAAAAGTAGCACACATTCCTGTTGCCTGCCTAATATCATCCTCCAGTGTATGACAGCTATCATTACCATGCTGCTGACAAATTACACTTCCTAGAACAGAAGGTCCTTCCCTTTTTGGAAGAGCATTTGACAAAGGAAGCCAAACCCTTGGAGCCAGAATGGCCACTTCACAACAATCAGTTTTCCCATCAAACACCAGGCTGTGTCAGCTGCACTGGGGATCACCTGCAGCCTGATGGCTCTCAGTTAGCATTTGCCTTTGTGTGATTCTGTCCATCATTTGGTTGTCTTAACCAAACCCATTGTTTAATGAGCTTTTTTCAAATCCACCTTGCTGTGAAAATATCGATGCATATCAAAAGACATTTGTGAATCATACCAGGGCTTATTTTCTCTCCTTATGTCACAGAAAGAAAAAGAAAAAGAAAAAGAAAAAAAAAAAAAAGTTTATTTTAAACACTGGGATGACAAATGTGAAAGGCTACTTTATGTTTTCCTTGTTTGCTTCTCTAAGTTTTGGGAGGTCTTCTTTAGGGGATATACAATAATAAATTCAGTAGCCATTGTGACAGAGGAATGTGGCTGTTGTTGCTGCTGTTCTAAATTTCAGTTTATCTTCAAAAGGATTCTGCAAATGGTTCTTTGTATTTTTTTTTCAAAGTGTAAAAGAATTCAGTGGCAATCACTCCAGTTGAGTAATCAGTGAGAAGAGATTAGCTCTGACTTCAAAAACAAAAGTTTGGTGAAAACACTGCCAGAATATTACTTTTTACCATTTTTATTTCACAAGGAGACAAAAAAGGTCCTACTGTTGGGATGAAAGCCACTAAATAAACAAATCTCTTTTGCCTTAATGCACTTAATTGCCTCTCTATTAGGTAACAAAGGATATTTTCTAGGTGTATTTGAATGAGTCACCCATACCTTCATCAGGCCAAAAGACAATATAAAAATCACCACTATTTATCATGCTAATTATGTTTGAATGCTAGACAGACCACATGGCTAATGATAAACTAAATATCCATATGAGAAGTAAAATCAAAACCCTGAGCACTTGTGGTCATTAAGAGCTGCTTTGTGGATAGAGAAGAAGCTAAATTACACTCTGCTTCCCCGAAGTTTTCCTGCAGTTTCAGCTGAATTCATTTGTTAGTCAGCCAAGCACAAAGCACATGCTTAAATACAAGCAGATGAGTAGACCTGTGATCACCTACATCTCTAATGCTATGTACATCTTTCCATATCAGGATACTTCTCCCTTTGGAAAAATTGCCCTATTACTTCATTAATGTATTGGTTAGCATTTCCACAGCGACTGACTGATGCTGAGCAGAATACCCCTCTAAGCGTGATGTGATGTAAAGCAAGTCTCCAATCTAACAAGGAAACATCTCTCATTGAGTATCACGATAAACCTGTCTGTGCTTATACTGAATAACAGTATTGCTCTTTTAACATCTGCTGTGAAAGAAAGACAAATGCAAAGTCTGTTTACACACAAGAATTTCTGTAGTGTCATAGAAAATAATAAATTAGATACCTGTGGTCAGCAGAGTTTATAGAAAATACACATGCATTTTGCCAGTAATGCAATATAGAAATAAAGCATAGAAAAAGAGTACTTTTAGAGTCATTTTTTATTTTCTCCCATATACACAGATGCACTTTGTTTTCCTTACCTCAATTTTTCCAGGTTGGGAGGAGAGGGAGAGAGGGAGAAGCATGATTTACAAACTGAAAAGCTAGATAAATGCCCCTAAAGGAAAAGGTCACCAGTAATAAATGCACAGGCAACAAACCAGGCATTATGCAATTCTTCCTCAGAATACTTTTCAATTTCAGAGATCTTTAGAGCAAGAATTTCTTAAGATGGAGAGGGCATCCTTGTCCTAAATAGACCTTAATAGCTTTTTCTTCCACAAATGTGCCCAGTCATTTTTAAATGTATGTCATAGTTTAGAATCCACAATGCCTGCTGGCAAATAATTACCTCTCCATGTAGTAGGAACTGCATATTACCTTATTCTAATTTTATTTGAACCTTACTATCTGCTAGTGTCAACTGATAATAATAGGTGCCTGTACTGGAAGAGAAAGAACAATCATTTCCCATTGCTGCAGATTTTATAAGCCTTCATCATATCACTTCAATCATTTCTTTCTGAGCCCGAGGCACACCAGTTTATTTAAGTAATCCTCAAACGGAAATCATTTAACATCTTTAACCATTCTTGTTTCCCTTCTCTGTAACGTTCTAATTTATTTTTTTCTTCAAATAGGACAATGAATACTATACTTGTTTATGAAAACAAGGGGAATGTAGATTAATATTATAACTTCTTTTTTTTTTTTTTTTTTTTTTTTTTTTTTAATTTGCTCCTAGCATTTAATCTAAAAATTTTAGGCTAAAGTGATTTTTCTTCTTTTAGCTCCAATGTGAAGAAATCAGATAATATCTGATTTTTAGACATTAGTGTAGACAGCATAAGAACCAGTGATGAAGGTAAGCTAGTGGAAGTACAGGTTTCCACAGAAGGTGGTTTACTGCACTAGCTTTGATTCTTGTCCAGAGCACCTAAGACATTTGCTATCACTTCTAAAGGAGCCTGAGTATGAAGACATACCATACATATTGAACCAATGCAATGTACATGTTAGACCATGATCATTTTAGGTAGTATTCCTCCTAAGTGTTTTTTATGCATTCTTTCTTCCACATTTCATTTACTCAAGACTCATTTACTCAATTACTCAAACTAAATAGAGTGGGAAAGACAATAAAATGAAATAGATGCAACAGTTACTGAACAGGGTAATGCAAATACAAAAATCCTTTGACACACTTAAATGCATGTTCTATGTACTTAAATTAAAGAAACAATGGAATTAATGTTATGAGGCATACACATGGAAAAAATGCAGCCATTTCCTCAAATGAAAGCGGAAATATTTCTGACTGGGCCAGACCGTAAAACTGGGGGAAGACATGGTCTCACTTTGGCCTGATGATTCCAATGAGAGAGTCAAATAATTCCTCTGGAAACAATAAGGTGGCCAAGTACTGATGAACAACCTGTTGCTGTGCACCACGGTTCACCTGCTCAGGTGTACACTAGAGGCCACTGAGACCTGTAACATACTTAGTGTTAGAAAGGAAGTGATAACTCCCCATTAAACAGAGAAGAGTCATGGAATGAAAGTAAATATCTTCAGTGATCACTGCAGCCTACTGAGTCAGCTAATGTTAGCAGAAGAACTTTGGTTCAGATATATCTTGCTGGGAGGCAAAAGGATATTTTTATGTTGCGGTCTACTTTTCAGCTTTCTAGACAGAAGCAGCAGCGAAATCTGTGTTTGGCAAACTAGTGAACCCCCAGACACTGTATGACACGACTTTAGATATTTAATCATCATTCACAAATCTCTCTCCCCAGCACAATGGCAGCAGTGAAGGTTTTTCAAAAAGCTGACAGAATATCAGCACCCATCAACAATTCACCTGTACAGTTGGGTTTAATGGATTAACATGCAGCTGTATAAGAACATCAGTTATCCCCACTAAAATTTACAACAGAACAAAACCTACATTCAGATTCTCGGCAATGGTAATGGACAAGCAAGAAATCCTTGCATAAAAGTACATGGCTAAAATATACATCAAAACAAACACCCTTAGAGATGAATAAACTACTAATTGGTTAAAATATATAGGCTATAAATGCAGAACTGAAACATTTTCCTATTCTTACGAAGAAGCAAAAAGCAGTGCAAATCAGCAGCACATTTTGTTGTTTAATGTGCCAGTCGTGAACACAGTGACCAGACGCATAAATAAGCATGGAAACCGAGGAATACATTTGTACATTTCAATACAAACTGGAAACAATGACAGGGCCACCAGTTCATAACAGCTAATAATTACCTATCTAGAGATTAAGCAGTTAAAATGGGAATTTGAAAATCTGCCTGTTAAAATGCAAACCAGAGAGTAGAAGCAGATAAAGTCTTGGCCCCAGAAAAAAAAAAAAAAAATCAGTTATAAAATAAAGAAACAAATCAATAGTTACTTAGAATTAGGTCTAGGTTTCACCTTACTGCTATGAAGGTTTCACCTTACTGTTATGAAGGTATTTTTTTTTACAAGACAAAATCACCTCTTGGAGCAATGCAAAAATACTGCTATCCAGTGGAGGAATACCAGCTAGACTTTATCAACCTACACGGACATCTGCCCTTTTGTGCCATGCCTACCAAAGTGGTATAACAAAAATTTTGTTGCCAAGATCACACTTCAGTACACTAAAATTCTGTTGGTGACAACTGCTTTCTGCTGCAGAGGTTCATGCACACAGCAAGAAAAAAACTGTGCCTTGAGAACACCTAAAGGCAAGGGAAATGATGTGCAGCAGAATTCAATTGTCTGCTCAGGTCGTACCCTCTGCAGCACAGTCGGGATTGAACTTCAACCTACTTCATGCCAGGGCAGTAGCAGAACCAGAATACCATCTCATCTATCAAATACTGTATTAAATGAAAGTCCAGCAGATTATCTCAGCTAAGAATTTAAATAATACATGGTTTGCCTAATGTGTTGAAGTGAAAATGTCAAAATACATAGATTCTGCTTAAAAATGCTGTTACATGGTTAACTGTATCACAGGTTATAATTAATATAATTCAGTAAGAGTAACACACTACTGACTGGTCATTTGGGACTTTTATCTTTCTTTTGTTAAATAAAGAAAGGGATTGTGGAATGTAATGAGAGACAAGAATGTAGTGAGTGTAGTGAGAGAAAGGAAAAAGAGTATCGGAAATTCTTCACCTGTTCAAAAACAAACCCACCAAACATTAAGTGATTTATGAGAGTTGCAGAAGAGAGTTCATATTCAACATCTTTAAAACAAAAACATCCTTAGAGAGAGCTATTACTTGGACAGCTGTAACTTTTATTATTTTTTTATTTTATCTTGGTTTGGAGAAAGTATTGTGGTCTATTGGTTGCTGATAGGTCATATTTCCACAGGAAAATCTTCAATTTATTACCAACTTTTTTTCACTGATTACACCACCAACAACCTGGCAAAAATACAAAAAGACACACACACACACACCCAAAAAAAAATAAAAAAAAAAATACTAACTAAACAGATAAACAAAAAACACACTTCTAAGTTTCATCTGCAAAAATGTATATTGAGTGTCATATTATTGAAAAAGAAGTCTACTGTGAAATCACAGACCCTGGAAAGTTAACAGCAAGACTAAAAAATACTTTTTTATTATTATTATTGTCAGGCTTTCGCTTAGGAATTCAGTGAACTAACACTCAAAGGAAAATGCATTATTCCTGTGGGTAAGTTTCTTTTTCATTTGCAATTCCAGCTGCAAGGTACTTTTTCTAAAACTTTCCCCAGCATATATCAATTTGCTTTGTTATACACTTGTACACTGATAAGCAGTATAAACCCAGTGTAAGGTTTGCAATGCTCTGGGTGTTACCACAACATCAGCAATCAACAATTGAGAGGACCCTGAGCCTTCAAACTCTAAGTCAGGACCCAAACTGTGCTCAACAATTAGAGCCCAGACCCAGTGCCCTGCTTCAGGCCTGTGCTCCTAAAAAAAGGCACAAATCTCAGCATTGAGCCCAGTCAAACCAGAGAGGACCCCTTCTTACTCAAATTCAATCAACAGTGCATCACAGCCCAATATATATATATTTCATCCGACATATTTAATATTGAAAGAGCCAGCATACCATCCTTTTCAAAGTCAGTGTCAGGCAGTGTCAGGAATCAAAACTGCAAAGAAATACCAAAAGGCTTAAAAGACTATTTGCAGTCTTTTTCCATCTACTTCTCTAGCAGCGTTGCTACTGATAGTGTAAAATGTAGTTTCAGAAGCTCATAAAGCTGTCTACTAGTTAGCAAACAGAAAACAACCTTTAGCCCTGGCCCTAAAACGGGAGCAGTATTTGGTATTCACTGATTATGTTAGATTAAAGTAGAGCATGGCAAAAAAAGGTAGCATATATATTTCCAATCCACCAAATGAACTATTCTTTCCATCCATCTGTTAAATTATTATCTAACATTAGTGATTTGCAATTGTATTAGCCATAGAACACTATGTCCAATGAACAGGTTGCAATTACTTTTCATGTAAGGTTTAAGATTAGTTTCTGAGGGAAAAATTATATTTCAAAGCTTTTATGCCATAATTCTCTTCCCAATTCTGCCAAGGGGAAAGTACTTACAAACCTTTTAATACATTTTTAATAAATTTCTTTTCCATATGTAAAAATATTTCATTGGGAATTGGAAACATTTAGGAGCTAATTACAGAGAGCAAAGATAGCATATTTTTCAGCCCAATGGTTTTCAGATGATCAACAAAAGAGCAAAATAAGAGTTTCAATAAAACTCAGCAAGGCAAGAAACTAAATAACATGGGTGAAAAAGGCTTGAAATGTCAATCTGTTTTGTTATGAGTTTTCCAATCCAGCCCTTCTGTGATAAGTGGATTATAATGAGAATCAAGACTATGCCAAGTCTTTGAAAAACTTGTTGAATATGTGGTTTACCTTTTGAGGCAGTACCAACTATTATATGAAAGAGAAGCCTCTGGAGAAAGGGCACTGCACAGTCACATAAGCATCTCACTAAATCCTTTATATGCCTATATACATACACATTTATAAATATGGTAGTCAGTGCTTTCCAAAACAAAGTTATTAAATTTGTACCTAATCAGTGCTCTGTGTCCCTTTGGCATTAGTCCATACAGAGGAGAGGTAGTCTATGTCTGTTCACACTATCCAAATCACAGCAAAAAGAGAATGCTGGCTGGATGCCATCTGGTGTGAACTGGCTCATGTCCAGCTCCTCGGGACTTACGCTCTCTGAAGTAGAGCAACTGCATCTACTCTGCACAACATTAGCTCCACAGCCTTTGAGACAATCACTTTTTTGTTGTTTTCCACTTCAAAGTGCCCAAAAGAATTAAACAGTACTTCACAAACTGACAGAGTAATGTTGGGGTGGGTGAGTGGTTTGTTCCCCCCAACCTCCCCCTTTTATGTTTTTAAATAGTAATTTGATATCCAGGGTGCTTGTTTTGTGACCTAGGGCAAGGCAAGCAATGCACACTCATTTATTCATCTTATTAGTCCTTCTTTGCAGAATTAATTAGGTTGTGCTCATTTAAAGATAGCTTAGATACAGATTTTTTCAGCCATAACATCCCATCATGTTTGCAGAAACTAAAACAAGAGAGGACAGTACTTCCCATCCTACCCTGAGCACACATTTTGTATTGAAGGGCCAGGCAGTTGCACATACAGACCAGATGAAGCCCGAGACTAAAACCTTTTATTCCTGTACAATACTTCTTCAGGAGAATGGCTGCATCTCAAAAAGAGCAGTCAGGCATTGGAACGGGTTGCCCAGGGAGGTTGTGGAGTCACTGTCCCTGGGTGTGTTTAAAGAAAAGCTGGACATGGTGCTTAGGGACATTGTTAACTGCGTGATACTGGTGGTATGGGGATGTTTGGACCAGATGATCTTGAAGGTCTTTTCCAACCTTAATGATTCCATGATTCTAAGTGACCTTTGGGAAACATCTCTGTAGCACACATCTGTATGTCTGGCTTTTACTGGGCATCACTTGCCCCTTTTGTAGAAACAGAGCAATGCATATTCCTCAAAATACAATCTGTGGAACATCACAAAAATAAAATTTCTGTAACCTCCAACCCTCTTCTCATAACACTTCCAGTCAACAAAAAGAGATTTTAAACCCCTAATCAGCCTCCTGAAATCAGCTAAAGCAACTGCTGCATGAAGTACTTCAGGTGATCAGGTAAGTGGACCAGCCAGCCAGCCTGCCCAGCCTCTACTTTGTCAATGGTTAAAGAAAGAGCATTGCCATAAACAAAAAAAAAAAAAAAAAAAAAAAAAAGTAGAGCTTGTATTATGAATATATGGCCTTCCTCCTCTGTCCAGATACCTACTCCTATAAAAGGTCTTGGAAATTCATGTGGAAAGTGTAGTCAAAGTAGACCACTGAATTCAAAAAGTTAAGAGATCCTTGTTGTAGTTTATTTATTTCCCTGTTTCCACTACACTGTACTACAGCCATTTTTGTCCCTTCTCCATTGCCATTGTTTTAGCAGAGGATTATGTACAGGCAAGACTCCCTGAGTCAAGGTGTGTGGATATATACAGTGTCCTATATCTATGAGGGTACAGGAGAATCTCAGCTAAACTTTGAAAAGCAGATTCTCCTACAGAAAGCCAATGCATTTTAAATAAAAATTTAAGGAACAAGGAAGCTCATCTGTTTTAATGTACTTAAGAAATGTACAAATGAGAAGGAATACTTGACAGCAAGGTATTGTTAGAATATTATATAAATCTTAATTATACTGTCATGATTTGGGAGTAAATGTATTAAAATTAATGACAATATACCCAAGTAACTGAAAGCTGAAGCACATTTGCAATTACTGTTGGAAAAAAATGCCTTCTATGCATCTTGTTTTGTACAGATCAGCCAAGCAATGAAATACAGGAATCAAATAAATCTATTAACTGGCCTTCAAAAATTAGCACAATTGATCAAGTGAGACATAACTGACCTTAAGCAATTGTTAAGCTCTGCTAAGCTTCTCTGATTTCCTTTAGGTCATAACTCTAATACAACACTGTTGAGCCACGTAGGTAAAACCCAATGTCCTCAAGTGATGCCAAAAAGCAACACAGTACTCTGTATGAGACAAAATAAATAAATGAATAAGAATTTAAAAAAATAATAATAATAATAGTCAAGAACTGAAATAGAACCTGGAAACCTCTGGTTGTGTCAGTGGCTGATTCTGGGTCGGTCTACTGTGCATTAATGATAGCATGGACTCCATCAGACTTGATCATTACTTGACAGGAAATAAAGTTTTCCTGATCATAATTCTCTCTTCCACTTGCCAAAGCAAACCTGTTTCACAACTCCTTGAGAGTACCTGCAATGACTTCTATCCACATACCAAACGTAAGAGTTGGCATAGTCTCTTCTATCAGGAGTACTTCCAGTCAAGGAAGCATACTCTGGCAATGTGCAACACCAGTTAGATCAAATACTAGAGAGCTTGCATGGGGCAACTATATAACAAACTGATCAAAGGATGATCTGTGAAACACCCATGTTGTGCAGCTAGGAACTACAGCATTAATCTCCCTGAAAGGAGATGTATTAAGCAGCTGCAAAAGTTACAGCGGTAGATGCCACAAAATAATCATAATTAACAATAATAATAATAATAAAATCAGCAATTTAAACTAAAAAATACCATGATTAAGTGTTTCTTAGTCACCCTATGTTACCCATGAGGTATCAAGCTGCACAACACAGGAACTGTTCTGTTTTTAGTACACTCAGTGGAATTATTCTGTGGAATGTCACTGTGTATCACTAGGCAGAAAGAAAGCAAGTAAGGTAAAGTGGTGACATGCCAAGGTTTTCTGCAAATAGCGCTGTTTTTGTTGGCAGAATTGAATGGTATTTGTTTGACATTTAATTAAAACTCAGGGCCACTAAACTCAAAAGCCTAATTATGTCACAGCACTTAATTTGTTAGAAAATACACTCCTAGCATCTCTTTAGTTAGACAGTTTAGGAGAAGGAGGGAAAATAAAAGGTCAACAGGAGGATTTTTGGAGATGCTACTATCTTCTTGTCTGATCAACAAAAATAGCCATTCAGCTTACTAAAATGGAATGCATGAAAAGCCATGGGCATGAAAATGTAATTACTCTCCTGTAAATTGGTGGCACATTAGTATGCTGGAAAGGAGAAGAAAAGCATAGCTTGGGCTTGGAGAGTCATGAGATTGATAGCCACCAGGAAAATAGTTTCTCTAATTAATTTTCTTCTGAATATTATCCAGACCATTAAAACTTCTTTAATACTTGCATGCAGTGAGAGCCTGTTCTAACTTATGAAAAGCTGCTGAAACACACAAGACAACACACAGCAAGAAATTCTGAAAGGCAATCTAATTAAGATGGCTTTTAATATCTTTCTTATTAACAAATAATCATTTTCTTTGATTTTGTTCCCCCCGAGAATGTAGACTGCAACCTAATATTTATTCTTTCTTTTTTCGAATGGAGCATTTTAATATGTTCTGTCACTGTCTAATAAATAAGCAAGTAAATAAAAAGATGTAAATGTTGATGCGCTAAGAAAAGTGAGAATTTTATGGCCAATAACAACATTGTAGTTGCACTTGAAAGTTGACAAAATACAAAAATGCAGTTGCGGGATATGAAATGGTTCCTATTGGGAAAAGAGGGTATCGGTCAATTGGCTTGGTGCATTTTGGTTGTTCTACAAGACAGAAGGAACAAGGACCATATTCACAAGAACCACAAGAGACAGCAGCAACACTATGTAACTTAATACCACTTAATCAGTCGGCTGACAGTTTCTTCAAGAAATATTGGGCTAACATACAGCAAAAAAATAGCATTCCTGTAACAGGTTACAGGGATGTTGGTAATGTACAGGTGTAAATTAGAGAATGTGCCAGTCATAAGCTAGATCTGGCATGCTTCCATCCCTTGCAATAATGTGAGTTACAATAAAAGGTTTGCAACTGCCCTTATTCATACCTAGATCTTTTTAGACCTCTTCTATCTCTGGGGCCTCTAATCTCCCCTCCCTGTAACTACAGCAGGCATTTGTGCAGACCTGAAGGTGGCTGTAGAGTACGCAGAGAACTCTACAACATCAAACACTGAAGAAAATGTAGACAGAATATCCCTTTTCTGAATCCCAGCTAGGCTTAAGTATGATCCAGAAAGTGATGATTCTGAGTACAGCCAGCAGCACATCTTCAGACACCTAGAAAAACTTGACATTTAAGGAGGGAAAGTTTATCTATACCCCATTATCAAGTGAGTGGGAGCTTCTAGAGGTCAGTTTTGAACTTGGCATGAATGTAAATATCCAAATCTTTAGTTCAGCCTTATAGTAACTACAACATATTCTTTTCTTGCACCACAAAACAAAAATCTTTTCAAAAATTATTTACTAGATTATTTTTAAGATCACTAACATGTACCTGTTTTTCCATATGTACCTGACAATCACTTCAAAAGTCCCAATATCTATTGTATTAATACTGAAGAAAAATGACACATCTCGTAGCAGTCAGTCAAATCAAAACAAAACAAAAAACAACAGTATAGCAAGCACTGATAACTCATTCTTGCAAGTCAATTAAAAAGATGATCCAGGTCACGCCCTAGTCTATCCAAGAGATGCTGCCACCAAGATATATTCTCCTTCTGAAATGTGTCTTGTTCTATATAACCCAAATGAGAAACTGCCAAGGCTTGTGCTGGAAAACTGTCTTGACTACACTTTCTGTAACATGAGATATTTTCTTAAGGCCTATATACACCATAAGAATTGACACAGAGATAAAATCATACAAATAAGGTTCTAGATATCTCTTGTACTGCCTTGGAACATAATAAAATAAAATAAAATAAAATAAAGTAAAATAAAATAAAATAAAATAAAATAAAATAAAATAAAATAAATAAAGCAAGCAAGACTGCATGGTCTCTCAAGGGTTAGAGGCAGTATTTAAGATCTCCAATAAGGCATTAACACTGCTGCATTTAGGCAGAAATAACTGTCATTCTCTTTAAGTAGAACATGAATTTTCAGATGTGAAAGATACCAAGCAATGCCAAGTTGTGGCTGACCTTACTGTATGCTAACTTCTGAATCCTGCAGATGGCCTAGTGGAGAGACAATTTAAAATAAATAAATAAATAAATAGATAAAATTTCCCTTATGAAATCAACGCAGATATTCAGATATTTACTTTGCAGTGTGCATTGAAAGGCAAAGAGCACATAGAAGTACTGGAACAATATGAGTGGGAAGAAGTTTGTCACTAGGTAAAGTACAGTGACACCAGTCTTTTGTTCTCCACTGCAGTATGAGTCTTCAAGGATGGAGAAAGGTGCATGAATAAGTAGCTTGAGAAAGCATAAAGCAAGCTGCTGGGATCCGCATGGCATTTCTGAAGAAAATCAGTGGTTCACTGCAACACAAAAGAAAGTTTTATTTCAGAAAAAGACAAAGATGCCGGCAGTTGGCCAGCTCCCTGCCAGAGAGAAATCAGAGCCTGCCTGTTTTGACCATAGTGAAAGTTCGGGTCTAAGTGGCAAATGAGATGAAGGGGTTGGGAAGGTCAGATTTGAGATGCTGACTTGCCTAGAATTATTAAAAACTGGTTTGTATTTATATCTTCAAATGGATTTTCATTAAAAGTCCCATTTTATTTTTTCTAACATATGAAGCATAACAAAAAAAATACAAATACATAATTTTTCTAAGAGTAAATGTATAAAGATTCAATGTACTAATAGGAGAGAATACATGATTACAGTGCTTCAGATAAAGAAATGAGCATTTGCACAATGGCTTTCTGAAGGGTTTCTTGTGCAATACTAGAAAAGACACTGAAATTGTAATTGTCAAGAATTAGCTATTTTGAATGTGGGCAGAAGTGAAAGTGCTCAAAACAAGGGTTACAAGCACACCGAAAAATGTCTGCCACAAAGCCTACTCTTCAATGGCAGTGAACATCATGGCAGGTTAGAGAAAAAAATAAGCAAATAAATAAAATAATAATAATAATAATAGTAATAATAGTAATAATAAAAACACCAGAACACCAGGAAATTATAAGCTTTGCAATTTAAAGTAGGATTTTAGAAAATTTCTCACATTTAATAGGAGCTTCAAAGATAGACCAACCCAGCCACTCTATTAGATGCCTATAGATGCCTATAAATATTTTGAGTATTAAACCAGACATCATGATACACAGTGTTGTTAACAAAACATTCTATTTTAAGCTGTTCTTCACAGTTGTTTATAACTTTTCAAAATAGTTTGGACTCATTTTTTCTCATTCTTTCTCTTTACCTTAGGCTATTTTGATTTAATTTGAGAATTTAAGCCAACATGTTTCATTTGCTAGAGAATGTTGTTGGAGAAGCAGTATTGCCAACAACTAAACCTCTCCACTGCCCCAGTCATCTCTTTGGATTATTTTACTACTTCCAGTATTTGGAAAAGCATGGCAAAGCTCTAATGCAAAGGTGGGTAGATGTTCTATTCCTGTCCCTGCAAAAATTCTAGTGCATTCTGAGCACCAATTTTTGCACGTGATGAACCAGCTCACTTCTTTTAATGACTTAATATAAGCCTTGAATGTCTCTTTATTCTCTCTAGCAATGAATCTTACTACATCGCTAGTAATCCACAGGATTTGGCAATACAGCAGAAAGAAGAGAAATCACTATTATTTTCATTATTTCAAGCATATTTCAGTGAAAAAAATCTTCCCTATATTGTAAATCCTAAATCAGCTCCAATGGCTTTAGGAACTGAAACAGGATGTAATAGGATGTAGATTAACCAGTACAGGAGACAATGTGGCCCAAATTGCACACCTGGACATGCAGGAAAGTTCACATGGCACCATGAACTGATATAAAGAGCCTCCAAAACAGATCTGGGACTACTTGGCACAGCAACAGAAATAAACACTAGTGACATGTGGAGTGGTGAACACAAACCCTCAGTATAGTATAATTGTGGCAACACTGAGCTCAAGTGAGGAAGTACAGAAACTTTTAATAGATCGGCAATCTTCCAATATAGGCAAAATAATATTCCTTAATTTTATTTTCTGAAAGATCAGAACTACCTAAAGTGAAATTTGTTTTGCTTTTTATGAGCTGACATAAAAATTCAGCACACAAGGCTGCAACCCAAATAAAGTTTGACAAAAGTTAAAATTAGCCAGGAAGATAAATCAATCAATCAGTCAATCAATCAATCAAACTGAAGTGTTAATGCCATAAAATGGTGCCCACATGCATTCTCTAGTGACAATTAAAAATATGCATACTATGCCATAGTTGCATAGAGTTGCCACAAGATTTACTTGCATAGAATTCAGGTTATACAATTCAGAAAACGTATTAATCATATTGAGTGAAGAGTGTTCTTTATCCATAACAGATGCTTTTCTGTTTGTGTCCTGGAGGATACAAACACAGAAGTATGATGGTACTGTACCACCTCTTCTCCAGGTTGTTCCAAAAGAAGACTTCTTAATTATGATTTTGTTTTTATCAATTAAAAAAAAAAAAAAAAAAAAAAAAAGTGTCCTGCTGTCTTTTACGCAGAAGTAGTTAAGATCCAGCTGACAGAACTTGCCAGACCATACTGGAGTCCTGAATATAAATGTGGAGTTGATGACAGCAACTAGCCTGATGAAGAGTCCATGAAGCCCATCTGAACCTTCAGTCAGTCCTTCTGTGCCCCAAGAATATGTCTTCATGCCCCAATCACCTCTAATTGCTGTCTGAATTATATTTTTTTTCATTACAGTGCCTCTCAAAAATGAAAAACATCAACTTTAGTTTTTGTAATCAAGTATGGTTGCAATCCTCCATTCAAGCACCATCTTGAGATGAGTTTAAAAGGAGTTTTAGTATGTGCCCACATTTATACTCATTTCTTTTAGTCCATCCACTCTGTGGCATCATACTTTACCAGTGGCACTTTACTAGAAAAGTCTCTACATAATCTACCACAAGAACAAAATGGATGTGAAGGAGTTCTGAATTCAGTGTGAATGCCAGTAGCTAAATTATATTCAGACTATTAAGAGCAATAAGGACATGAAAAGATGGATAAGAATGCACTAACCATGAACCCACACTCTTGCCAGGGAATTTAAGTTACTTTGAGTGAATCTGTTAGACATTCATGGTTCAAGTACATGTGATGATGCACAGGTCCATGTATTCATGAAGAGGTTCAACAACCCACACTGCTACCACTCCCAGCATGGAATTAATAAATGAATAGTGGAAAATATGCAAGACAAAGAGAAATTTTTTGAGCTAAGTAAAGCCTTTCAAAGGGAACGCACAGTAACATCTTTAGTTAAAGCCATATATAGCATGTCTATAACTAGTCACTTTGAATCTCTGCTGATTGTAAGCTCTCCTGTTCCTCTGGCTGGTAGCAAAACCTTTCACCATTTCAACCCCATACTTGTAGGAAAAAAAAGAAAAGAAAAAAAAAAAAAAGTCACTTTGTCACTTTTGAATAACTTCACCATCTTCTGGTTGTATTATTAAAACATATTATAGACTGGGTAATATCTCTGTCTACAAAATGGCTTCTGTGGAAATGCCAACCAGAACAGCAGTCTGAAACCTAGTCCTTTAGCCTCATAGACTACACTAAGAGCTTTAGGCTTAGTGCTTCATTCTAAAACAGCAGAAAGAAGAGAACAAACATACAGTAAATGCCAGCTGAACTTCTTAACATATTGTTGAAATCTATCTTAATGGTACCAGGTAATGTGCTTGATGCAACAATACAAAATTCATTCTTGATACCTCCAATGCAGAGATAAAATATTCTCACATAGAGTCATCTGAATCAAAATGATGCTGCTCAATCCACCTTGTAAGCAGCTGTGATACCAAGTGAACTATGACGTACAACATGTAACTCTGTAACATTACCCCCAGAATCTGTCTCAAAAATGGGTTCAGCATCATATCCTGTATTATCCTTAGACACTACTTGATATTTAAAATAAAGTTTACAGCATGTATAAAGCTATTCTGATGCTCCTCACTGCACACTTATGATTTAAAGCATGGTTTGTATTCTACTGAATGTGTTTCTTTTGCCCTTCTGCTAATAAGCTTTCTGCAACAGTGGGTATCGTACATAGAACTAATACAGAGTGCATGACAGATCTCATTTACACAACAGATCTGCAGTGCAAACAAAAGCAAAAAGTCCTACCCTATGCAACCCACTAAGGAGGAAGGATTCAATGCAGAGGTATTTGCATTAATACAAGTGTATATATTTACACCTGCACTTTTCATTCTACTGCTAAACACTTCAAATTTCTGGTCTCATTGTGGTGACACTATTTTAAAATGGACCAATGCAAATTTGTTCATCTGCACCCTACCAAGAATGCAGATCTAGTATTCAGGAAGAAAGGAAAGACTATTTTGAGAATCATTTAAATGTGACAGAAATAAAAACAGGACTGGGAGGGGGAACAAAGCATCCAGAGATAAAAGGAACAGATACTTGACTAGACACAGGACAAGATGCCACATTTATTTGAATATAGCAGACTGAAGTCCTGTTATCCACCACTAGCCAGCATAAAGGAAAATAATAACTACAGTGTTCTGAGAGAATACTTCATGCATACTAATACTTAGCTGAAGCAGATGAAAATCATTTAAAAATTTAAAGTATGCATAAAACATGAAAGGCACTTCTATTTCAAGAAAGCAGGATGAATCTGTTCATAAGAACATAATCTAGTAAGCAGAATTGTTCATGCTGTACAGGAAATAAAGATCTTGCAATACCATCACAGATAAGGCTGAACATGAATATCATCTGTCTGACCTCCACCACTCTGAGACAGGCCAGAGTTAATTCCTCTTTGAATCTAAACACTCCTTAAAAATTAAAAAACTAAAAATAAAATAAAAGGAAATATAAGGAAAATCTGGAAACACCTTGGAAATTTGGAAATCTAGAACACACCTGGAAATTATGTACTTACATTTTTTTTTCAGTGGGTAACTTACTTGCCCATAGTTCACATTATTTCTACACTCAATTTGACTGGTTCTGGTTTCTTACATTGCACACTGAAGAGGACTTTATTACTGATTTTCTCTTTGTTATTTCACTCACTCTGTCAGCAAGTATTATATTACTTTGTGACAGCCCTAAGCCAGAGTAAATGAGTAGGTGAGAGAACAGCCAGTCTCTAACCCTTATTAAAATTATACCACTTCTGCCACATTGATAACTAGAGAAGCAGAGTAAGTAAGAGGTGTTGTAAGAGAGGGCTTTTGGATAATTTACTTTCCCCTGCTCCTCTAAATGGATTATCAATCTGAAGTGATTGACTACCATCATAGCTACACTCAGCAGGAGTCAGAAATATGCAGCATACATTAATCTCAAATATGTGACTGATTCGGTACTTCCCAGCCTAGTCCAGAAGGGCACTATGCCTTTCAGTGTCTGAAACTCAGTTTATAGTTCAGGCATGTATTACAGAAGGAATCCTCTACTTCTGAGGAAGTAAAATATGCTTGAGGTGCATGGATATTTAAACAGTGGGGAGCTTCCAGAAGTCTGGTAGAAAAAATGTGGCAGCAAGTAGTGGTGTAGGGAGAGTCAGAGAGAATGGGGGGGGGGGGGGGGCCCCCAAACATCAATCTGAGATTTCTAAGAATGCATTTATATTTATGATATGAAAAGAAGCAAAACTATTTTGAGCAACCTGGTCTAGTGGAAAGTGAGGTTGGAATTAGATGATCTTTAAGGTCCATTCCAACCCAAACCATTCTCTGATTCTATGATACTATATCCAACTTTTCAGTGAATCCAGCTTGCAGAAAAACAGTTACACAAGAACTACACAAGCCGTCTATGACCACCTATATTATAATTTATTTATAATATCTAAAGTCAGACCTACATTAAGAATACCTTCAGGGTATCAGTAAGCACCAAATGCTATTTCTTCAAGGTATTGTCACATTTTCCTGTATCCAGCAACCAGATGTTCTTCCTTCTGATATTGAAAGGCTAATATGATATGTTATGCACAGTTTATCAGGCTATTTTGAAGGAATCTTATATAAAGAAGGGTTTCCAATGGTTAGTATTTTTCAGTAAAAGTCCGAGCCATGTTGCATGGTTGTGGGAAATAAGCCTAATGCCTGACTACACTGAGGGCAAAGGTAGCAATTTTTATATTAAATGTCTTAATGTCATAATAATGTATACATTCTTAATGTACACATTAATGACAAAGAATGGTACATGGCATATAGGTCAAAGTCAAAGAGTAACTTGTATAAAGTGCATAAACTACAAAGGATAACAATCACAGCAGCAAAATTATACCTGAAACTCTGTTCTTTCAACAATAAATCTTGTCTTAGATCTTGAAACATGAATAGGTTGAACAAATTTTCTACAACCACTCAGCTTACTGCTATGATAAATTTAAACAGGGAACATTAGAAGATCATAAAGCCAGGTGAACAACAAGAAGATAACTACTTTATCTCTTTTGATTCTCAGACATTATTCTCAGGAGAGGTCTCGGCAAAAACAGTAGTACAATTAAATGCAGTGAAAAAAAATTTACATTGCACAGTTTTCTACCCCAGATGCAAAGACAAATATCATGGAATTTTATAGCTCAAAGAAAGTGTGATGGATGAGGGGAAAGGTAAGTTTTACAACTCAGTATGCGATGTGCTAAACAACATACAAAGGAATAATGTTGTATTACTAATGGGAGATTTAAATGGGTTATGTACAATGTCTAGAAAACCGCTGAGTGGTTACTCAATATCTGCAACAGTGCATGAAAAGATGAAAAAGTATCAAGTGACTCAGAAAAAAAAAAAGGGGGGGGGGGGGGCGGGGCTTAATTGTCAAACTGCCACAGAGAGTAGTTTTGACAGGTTGTAATATGGAAGTTATTGGGACCCGCTGATTTAAGAATACCTAGTTTAGTAGCTGTTACTTAATCTCCTTAATTACTGTTGGAAAGCAAAGCACATTACATCATCAAGTTCATTCCCCTCTCTTTTCCAAATACAAATATTATTGAACATGTCTGCCTTCTCTGCATTCACACAATCAATTCCACCACTCCCATCCAGGAACATACTGATAAAATTGTCCGGATTTATCTTGTTCTTCATATATTTAATCCTCTTAGTTTTCTTAATTCTGCTGACTATATATTTCACCTTTTGTCCTTCCCTTATCAGTTCTGTGCAGTTTCCAGGTTTTGATTTACATTATTAGCTTCCTCTTTCATACATTCGTTATTAGATTTATAATTCATAATACCATTTGTGTCCTCTCAGAGTTGGGTTGATTCACTCTCTGCTGTGGCTTTTTGGACCTCCAGCAAAGTTTACTAAAACATTTACCAAGTGCCATTCCCATCTTTGGTCATAAGTTTTTTGTTTTGCTGCAAATGAACCTTTTGAGGCATGACACACACAGGCAGGTGGTAGCATTTCCCTCAGGAACTAAAATCAAATTCATTTGTAACTAAAATCAAATCAAGATCATTTGCACCAAAGCTACAAAGGGAATCTAAGACTGTAACCAATTCTTCTGTGACATGCCAATAGGAAAGCCTCACTACACATTGAGTTAGGAAACAGCTAGCTTTAATGTGTTTATCAAGGTGCCCCTCTGATTTGGGAAAAGTCATAATCTGCAATATCAGAGAGGCAAATATTTCAGGGCTGGTGGGATTGTCTGTCTGCACAAATTTACATGGAAGTCAACCACCATAATTCAGGCTATTCTCCTCACACTACTTCTTTGCAGATGAGAAAAGCAGACTATAGAATGTAAGCAAGCAGTCAAGCTTTCCTTTTTTCTGCCCATGTTTTTGCTTATCTCTCAGCACAGTTTCAAGTCCACCGAGGCAGCAGCATTTTGGTTTTAAATACAATTAGACATGGCCATTTACAGAAACCAAATTTTTATGTACCCCATAGGAGAGTAGCTTAACTTAGCTGCCTCTTGTCACTTCTCATAGGAACACTACAGTACTATAATGTCCTCTGGGCTAGTGTTTTAATAACACTGCCTTGCTGAGTCTTGCAGGATTATTAGACTAATAGATCCCAGTTATGACCAAGTCCTGAGGCATAACTACCTCTGACACTGTATGTATAACTTTGCCACATCTTCTTTATTCAATAGTGCCCTTTCAGACACTTCACCCCCGTAAAGTTGCTTCTTTCCATAGCTACCCTAAATCAGATTTTGTTATGGTTATAATTGTTTCTTTCACCTACCTATAATCACATGGCATTTATAGATGCTTTTGTGTTACATTCAGAAAGAGAGAGAAATTTCTGACCCTCTAAAGAAGATCTCAAAGTGTAACAACCTAAACAAAATAAACTTCTTGAGAAGGCCAGGAAAGTACAAATAGGAGCTTTTTTTTTCTTTCTTTCTTTCTTTTTTTTTTTTTTTTGTGTGTGTGTGTGTGTGTGTGTTGATTTTCTGAACCTTGCAGCAGTGGGACATACAAACATATCATACAGGGCAGAGAAAAGCAACCAGATCAACAAAATCCCACTAGAATGATAAACATATTTAATCAAAAGACACTACAAAACTTATTTTTGTAAGCAAACATAATACATCTTCTCTGTACCTAGATGCACCAAAAGGCTGACCAGAAAAAGTGATATGTTTTACTTCACTGGGAAAACCCTAATTAAATGTGACACAGGCTGTGATGGGAGATGTCTCTCTACTTGTAAAACAAGACATGAAACACAATAAAACTTACATCAACAAAGAGAGATAAGAAAAGAATGATTTAAGACACTGATTAAATCATAAAGATAGATCTTACAGAAATGGTAGTAAGCTCCCTAGATGTAGACAGTGATGATATCATAGAAAGTATATTACCTTCATATTATTTCAGATTGCATATGCATGCACATACCACACAGATATACCTCCTGTCCAGTTCTGTTAATGTTCATTTTTACTAACATTATGTTTGTTTTTTTTGAAAATAGAGTAGTTAGGTTGCTTTTGTCTGAGTTGCTTTTTATTTTAGCAGACAAGCAGTCCAGTTAGTCCAACTAAAAAAGAGAAAAGGAAAAAAAAAAAAAAAAAGCCTTATATACTTACCTTCAGGTTTGGTTAGAGGAATATTTTATACTTGCTTGTCTCAAAATATTATTTTATTTAGTACAATACCTCAAAAAACTACTTATTATTTCATAAATTGGATGTGCCAAATCCTGTTCCACCCCAAACTCTTTACCACACAGAGCCAAGTAAGAGCATGCCTAGCTTTTGTGGGTTTGTTTCCTCTGCATGTCTCAAAATCTATTGTACTTAACATACACGTATATATATACA
The DNA here is from genome assembly GCF_011077185.1 of Oxyura jamaicensis. Lineage (NCBI taxonomy): Eukaryota > Metazoa > Chordata > Aves > Anseriformes > Anatidae > Oxyura > Oxyura jamaicensis. The sequence continues at coordinate 36,276,679 of NC_048897.1, forward strand.
TATAAAATTAAGCAAGTTTTACTTTTAAAATCTTGTAATGGACTTTTTATTTGCTGCAATTCCAATAACAAATTATACCATCTCCTGAAACTGTTCCTCGTTTTGGCGAGGTCATTATCTAGTTGTCGATCACGAGGAAGATGTTCTAAACTTTAAATATAAATATATTTCTCAAAGCCTAAGACTTAAAATTAATACTTCCCATGTTCTGTGAAATTTTGCTCTTAAATCCTGCAATAATAAAAACTGTAGAAAGAAGAAAAAGATCTAGGACCCCAAAAACTTTAAAGGTGATAGGAAAAAAAAAAAAAGAGAGAGAGAGAGAGAGAATTAATTATATGTGGCTTCCTAAAATCTGATGGTTATGAAACCATAATTTCTAACTGAAGCTGTTCCAACACAAAGCATACAAAGAATCTGCATGGACAGATTGTTTGGCATCATATAATACCTACTTCTCCTGGAGTACATTTTTAGAATCTTCTTTCTCTGCTTGGCAGAGAAAAAAAAAAAAAAAAAAAGTCTTGTATGCATACATACATTTTGAGACACTTGCTTCTGCCAACTTTAGCTGAAACTATTCAGTGGGTTTTTTGGAAACGTAAAAATGGTAACTCAGGAGAAACAGATTTGCCTGTTCATATTCACATACACAGAAAGTTTAATCACAAAGTCATGTATCCACAGAAAAAAAAAAAAAAAAAAGACTTAAAAAAAAGGAACAGAGAATGAAGAATGAAACAGTTCAAAACTACCTAAATGTTCAGCATGGTGTACAAATGAAATGGGCTTTACTGAAAGTCCAGAGCTGTGTGTTCTTTGAGACATTCATTATATACGTTATAAAGCAGACTTCCATGTTTTGTAGAATTTCCTGAGCTAACTTCATTACTGGAGGCAATACAATAACAGAAGTATGGAGTTCACTGTTCACCATCCATTAAACTACCCTTCTTCCTGCGTATGAATTAGCTCATTTAAGTCTAACTCAGTTAACCTCAGTATCAGCGTGAACTGAGGCATCTCCTTAGCTGTTGATGAAGATGCTGGGTATAGTAGCCAGGGTAGCCTGCGATTTTGGTTACTGGGGATGCGTGACACTGACAGAGATAGCCAGCACCTGTAACTTACTCCACAGTGACAGATACAGAAGTAAGAGGAGCTGAACCCCAGTTAGAAAAGTGTCATATAAAGGACTGAATTTCATCTCTCTCCTACCACAGGTACATTGTAGAAAGTATGGGTACTTGGTTTATAATGGGCAGGATGACAGTTGGTGCTATGAAATTTGACCTTCTTAAATATCTAGTCATTAATGAGAACCCAGAGCTGAATGACACTGCATGCGCTGCCAGGAGAGCCTGGTACAGGCTAAGGGCAAGAGTACCAAAGTACAACCTCATCCATGGGGACAGTCATGCCCCAGTACCATTGTTTCAACACACACCACAGCACCCACTCAGTCCACAACCATTTGTTCATACATCTGGCACATCTACCCTACCTAATTTTACCTGACTGAGTGTCATGTTCTATAAAATCAGGATAGACTGACTTCCTACTTGAGGGCAATAATGTTAGTCAGTGTGAATCTGCTCATTATTTTCACCAAATGCTCTGAAAGATAATGCTATTACCTACAAATGCTTACTATTTGCACTTAGGGGTATGCTTAGGGCTCTTTCCAAAGTTTGAAGAACATTATCACTAAAACTCTGGAGAAAGTTTATCAAAACAAACACACTGACAATCACCAACACTTCACATTTGAAAGGAAAATGTTCCTCTTGATGGTAAAAAAAATGGCATTTGCCTACTCTAAGATTTGAAGGAGGATAAATAATGGATAGCACTAGGGATTCTTGTCATCCTCCTGTATTTATACAAAGTCACTATTTGATTTGTCTATTTATAGTAACCTGACAATGGTTGCATTGTTGCTGCATAGCAACAATGTTTAAAACAAAGAAATGAGACAGTTTTCATTTGTAGAACTTCATTTCTTGCATGTCAGATGGAATAGGAAAACAATTGTGATTATAGTCCTGAAAAGGACAAGGCAAGGGAACACAATCATGATACGTGGTAAGACATTGAAAAAGAAAATCTAGCAACTTTGGAATGTAGGAATTGACAGCTCTGAGGTGGGGGAGTTATGAAAGAGATTAAAATAGTGCTGCAGTTGAGAGAAAAAAAAAAAAAGGAAAGAAAAAAAAAAGGTCTAAAATGACATTTTCTGTTTTTTGTTGTTGTTGTTGTTTTCAAAGGGTCATGGAGGAATATCACAGAATCACAGAATCATAGAATGGCTAGATCATAGAATGACTAGGGTTGGAAGGGAAATTAAAGATCATCTAGTTCCAACCCACTGCCGTGGGCAGGGTCACCTCCTACCAGACCACCAGACCAGGTTGCCCAAAGCCCCATCCAGCCTTACCTTGAATATCTCCAGGATGGGGCATCCACAGCTTCCCTGGGCAGCCTGTTCCTCTGCCTCACAGGGAAAAATTGCTGCCTTACATCTTATTTAAATCTAGCCTTTTTTTAGTTTAAATCAATTACTCCTTGATAGGACGAGGAATAACATCTTTAAACTTAAAAAAAAAAAAAATAGTAGATTTAAATTATGCAGGTGTGGGGTGTCTGTTTATATATATGCATGTGCATGTATATATTACATACATAATCATACCATGGAATTTTACCTACCTTAAACACGGTTATATAATTTTTTTAAGTTACCTTATATCCCTTCAGAGCACAGCATATCACGTAGACAGACATCTTCTTGGATCTAAATAGTCAAACTGATTGAAGATTTTAAAAGCACAGTATGATGCACCCAAATGAGAACTGTTTTTCCGTGTGAACATAAGGTGATACATTCAAACCGCAGAGGAAAAACAAATAAAATGAAAAACAATAACAACAAACACTTTTATGATTTTACCATGACTATTTAGTCTTAAATTAAGCTCCTAAGTCTCCATCAAATGGAGAGGGAATATCTCATCTCTTCTTTCAGAGATTCTGTGGTTGCCAGTCACCAAGATTCTAGAAGGAGTAGCATCATAAAAAGCAAAAGCTAGCACAATTGACACTGCTGGAAAATTGAGTGGTACCACTTCCAACAGTACAGCCACCAGAAGGATTGTATTGTTCACTAAGAATTGAATAAAGATTCTAATATCTATTCTATATTAGTAGCTGTATTACAGTCATCTTAAAAACAAAGTCCTGATAGGACACTGTCTACCATACCTTTTTTGCCATAGATATTCCTATAATACCATGTTTGAAAGAATAAATGTAGTTTACATACCAAATACATCAGAATACATTTTCATTTTTTACATTTCATTGAAATAATTTCTTTGTCCCAATAGGAAAATATTAAGGATTTGAATTGCTGCAGTTAATTATGACCATCTGGATGCTGGGTATCTTTCTCTGCTCTTACAGTTTAGGTAGTACTTCATCGTCGAGCAATTCAATCCTGTTTCCATGGCAAAAAGGAGAGGTCAGCTGCAAGGTGGATTGGGCATGCTTGATTTCATTTAGGATGTCTGAAAATTGCTGCAGAGAGTAATGCTGGAGATCTAGCATAGCTATGAAAACAGAAAGCCAATGTGAAATAAAAATGTTGGTGAACTGACAAGCCACAAATCTTCATTTAACAAAAAAAAAGTCGATGTTGAGTTTGTAACATTAAATGAAACTTTAGTTTCTCTTTCAATGTGAAAGTGATATACAAATCACTTTGCAGCATGGCCATCCCCCCAAACATTCCAGGGCTCTGGATTTTTACCTCACATAATTTTCTCTGCTGGCTCTCATGGCACTAGAAATGCTATAAAATCTACTAAGTAGCTTGCTCAATCTATTTAAATTTTGCATTGGATTAATTTGAATAAAAGTTTTTATTTTTCTCTGATGGTCCAGCAGGTCTGTTATCTGGAAGTCTAATAACCGATTTATCGCAGACCCAAACATGCTAAAAGCACTTTTCTGCTTTTGAACTCAAGCTGCCTTATATGTTGTCACTTCTTTTACACAGGAAGAAGGGTTAGTGTATTGAAAATGGTGTCCTTTTTTTCCAGCTGTATCGGTTTGCATAGTAATGGACATTACTTCTTCCTACAGACTTCACCTTTCTCTGAATAAATAGATGTACAGTTCACTTTTACAAATATCACAGTGAGAGCTTTAAAGGAGTGAGTCAAATACACAGTGTGCTAATGTGTACATTATCAAGTACCTTTGGAATTCCAAACTTATACCAAAAGGAAGATATATAAACAGAAGGGAAACAAGCAGAGCTGTTAAGGTAACACAAGCACAATATGAGATCATCACTAGTACATGTGAAAACAAATGAGAAAATGCAAAGGAGCAATGCCTTTGGCCCTCTTTGTTCACAGTACCTTCAGTAATATATTGAATTGTGCTTACATTCTAGAAAGAAATGTACTGTAAGTTAACTGAATTTTAAGCAAGTGTCATGAGTTATTTAATGAGTTTTAATAGGCAAATCAATATAGAATGCTGTATATGTATTAAGCATTCCACAATGCATACTGGATTTCTAAGATATATCTTTTAATACATAGCATACATTGTACCTGCATCAGGCATATAGTCACATTACACCACATATTGCTTAAACATTGCTACACGAGCTTAGCAAGAACTTGTGATTCACTGGAGAGGGCACACGACGTGAGTCTCATATTTAACTGACACCTCACTCCTTGTCTGACATTGGACAACTTTCTTTCCTTCTCTGCTCCTTCTTTCCATGAGTAAATGGGACTAATGACAAAATAAATGCCACTACTAGCCTTCTGTTGTATTCTATAACTTATTGACGTTCCCTGTATCACCCCATCATCTTATAACATCTTCACTGCAGAAAATCCAAGCCCTGTCCCAATACATGTACAGATTCCTGCTATTAATATGTCCAGTTAAATGTTGATTATATAAACCTTTAGCCTATGCTAGGTTTAGAGGGATACAAAATTCAAAAATTAAGATGTCACCCCATTCTTTATGAAGTGCTCAGTTTTGCCTAAGTAAAATAATATTAAAGCTTAAATAAAAATGCCTTAAAATCAAACTAATGAAAAATAATTGCTTCTGTAAAGGAAAAGTTGAAGTTTAAAGGACAGTGAAATAAAAGGTAAAATATGATCATGGCATTAAATAAGGGTTCACCTCCGAAAAGCCAAGGAAAAACACACCTGAAGAAAAAAAACTATTTCTTTTACTTGTTTGTAAAGTTAGGATTAAATGACTTTGAGTTGCTATCTCACCCCATAGAGAGTCCTGCACAGGACTGCAGTAAAAGCATGGCAACAGACACATAAAAATTCCTGGAAGGAAACAGCATACCACCATCAACATTCTCAGGACAAGATCCAAAGCAATAGTTTCAAATATATATCTGTGCTATATATATATAGGTGTGTATGTATATATATATGTACATGCATATGTATATAGAGAGCTGTGTATATATTCAGCTTTTAATTCTACAAACAGATTAACACAATTTTGGACAGCAGCCAGCTACCTTGAATAATTTCTACTCTCACCAATTGATTCCAGCTTTTACCACTGAATATAACAGGACACAATATTATCTCAGATTCAGCAAGTAACAATTTATGTTAAGTACTAATTTTCTAATGATGACTCTGGTATGGACAAGTAATTACAGGACCCAGAAATATGATGGTAATCCAAGAAATATCATTTTTAAAGACAATACCCTGCAGAAAATGTTAACATATATATACATTAAAAACAAACAAACACAAAACAACAACAATAACAACAAACAGAAGCACAGTAATTCAAAGCCTATTGCACCATAAATTAACTCTAGTTACACTAAAATACACTATTTCACCATTTAATCTCTATATAACAAATTAGATGTATCAAGTCAGACATCAATTAATACATTCAGAGAGCAAAATCATATTATCTTTGGTAACTGGTATCTGATTCAATTGCTATGTTTTTCAGTTAAGCTAAAATGTGTTGGGAGACACCAAAAATACCTACACATTCTGTGGTCTATAATTTTTAGTTAATTACATAACAGCTACCTTTGCTGTCTATGCCTACTGTGAACAGTCACTTACTGTTTCTCATAGCAACCAATTTGTATTTAATAATGTAACAGAAATGACTTATTAGACATAGATTAAAAGGCTGTGTTTGATACATGCAGTAGCACATAATAATAATAGTTGCTGATTAAATTAGTCAGCTTGGTACAAAAAGGACTTGAATCACAGGATCCGACACATCAGAGAAAGAAAAAGACATATTATTTCATCTAGTGCATCTACCTACCGATGCATAATTCATCTCAAGGTGTATTTTGAATATAACCTAATTTTAAATGTCTCCAATAACAATACATTCATTGCTATTCTACAAAGCTTAGCAAATCTTTTTAAGAGAAAGTTTAATTGTACTGATGTTTAACTGAACTAACCTAAGAAATTGTGTTCCCATTTATAAACAGTAGGTAGCAACAGACAGTAACAGTCTTATTGTATTGATCCCAGGTTATGCCCTATTTTTTCACATTCACAAATATTGGTTAAGATAAAACAAAATATATCCATAACAAATAGATTTTGGCTCCAAATTACTCATGAGGATTTTGAAATTGCCAGCAGATGAACATCTGCTCTACACTTTTGGTTTGTCTCTCCCCAGTGAGAACATAATTTTAAAAACTTAGCTCGTGATGAAAAAAATAATACAATAAACACCACAGTTCTGTTAGTGCTATTGTAAAGACAATAAAACTGGGCATTAAACTATGGAGATGAGAGGAAAGGGGGGAGGTTAGAAGCATTCTCCCAGACAGCAGAGAGAAAATCTCTAGTCAAATGCTCTCATTAGAATAGAGATATGTTTTAAATCTGAAAAGTGGCTTTGTTAAAAAACATTTCCGTAGTCAGATTCTGTTACGCAGAGTCCAAGAGATCTCTTTTGTCAAAGATCTAAATCCTTGAAAGAACTGAAATTACAAAGATGTTTAACTCATTAAAATACGTGATCTTCAAAACCCTCACTGAACACATGAATGCCTAAATTCTTAGGATTACAATTTTTTGCAGGTCCACTCAAATGCTTTCATCTCAAAAAAATAATAATAATAATAATAATAATAATAATAATATTTCAAACTTTATCTCCTGTCAAAGTTCCCAGAATATCCATGTTTCCTGAATAACCTGGTTTGGTAGTTTCATTAAAATCTTATCTGGCACAGATATGAAAGTGAAATGAAAGCATGGTATCTCCACACATCAAAACATGAAGGGACTCGGACTCATCTTCCTCTTAAGAAAGCGTTCCCCCCTACCCTCCCCCATTGATATGGATTAGTAAAAAGTTAAGGGAGAAGAGGGCAGTGTAGTGTGGAATAAAGGATGCTTCAGAACTCTCCTTGAAGGCTTTACAATGAGTTCAAGATTCACTGGACTAGAAGAAGAGCTTAATAAGTTCCATAATTCCACACAAAGGAGGTCCAGACACTTGAGACAGAAGTCCTTGGAGTTCATCAAAACACTACAACCAATTTCAGAGATAAAGCCAATGATTGCTTAACATAAAGTATATAAAGAAGTCCTGCAAGCAAGGGTTAGAGCAAACCACTCAGCCCTCAAACCTCAGCCCAGTGACTTTCCATACCAGTCTGTAATAGATTTATAGCCTTTTCTCATTTGCAGACTATTTGATTCTTAGATCTTTTAAGAGGAAGAGAGCATTTCAACCCTGCACAGAAATGGTAGATTAGGACATTTTTCTGTTGTTTCAGATGAAGGACAGCCTTGAAATTGAGTACCTGAATGATTATTGTAATCAGTATGTTATTGAATACAAAAAAGCAGCAATGTTACCAGTGCCTGTATCCCTAAGCTGCAGATCTTCAGCATATTCCAAATATATGTTAGATGTGGGGAGAGGAAGGCAGAGCAGAATGGACCAGTTTGAGCAAACAGGAAAGTCCAGAAAAGTGAGCTGGCAGTATTCTGCTGAAAGTTAAGTTGGGCAAGGCTGGAGGGTGCATGAAGGAGGGTTTTAGGAAAATTAAACTGTATGATAGCAGCAGATTTTTTAGGAATAGCAATAGCTTTTAACAATATTCTTTGCCAAAAGATTATATTGGATTTTTTTATGGAATAAAAGATCCTATCCATGAAACGAAGTCTAATTGAATAGCTAAGCCTGTATTTTGCATTTTAAAATACATATCATATGTAGGTGGCTCTTCTCTAACTGTAAGCTTACATGAATACCATCTGAGGTGCCTAACTTTCCCCATAAACTTTGCAGGAAGCCTACATGTGTAACTCAGGTCTCTGTATGCCACTCTAAGAACCGGCTGAAACTAAAGCATTACTGAACATCACAAATGACGTTTCTCTGTGCATTAATTCCAGAATCTTTGCTGCAGATAATGCTGAAGTCTCACCTAGCTAACAGCCAAGGGACAAGGAGATAGATTCTCTTACTGCACATCAGCAAAAGGTCTGGTAATTACATTCTCATTGCCAAGAATTCCTCCCTCAATACAATTACTTAACCCATTTGTGGAAAGGGGTTAATAACAACATAATGACTCAAGCCCATGTTTGGTCCAACTGGATCTCTAACACAAATGATGCAGTGCAGGAGAGAAAGAAAACAGAAAAATTGCACAAACCAGGTTCAGTCTGCAAAGATGAAAACTAAAAAAAGATTCCCCCCACACACATGATAAAGAAACCTTTCTGTTTGTAATTGATAAAATATAAACTGAAAAATAATGAATCTGAGACAAAAACGATATACTTATAGTGCTATTTATAATGAGACTTTTCAAAGGAAACAGACACACTTTAAAAATCAGGCTGTTCTCTCTGTGATGAAAGATTTTCACCATTGAAATATCTGGCTAAGAAATGGCAGGTTTACAGGGTAGGCAACAATTGTTCCCTTACATGATATCCTTATCTGTAAATTGGAGAAATGTGAATTTGAAGGGTGGATAGTGAATTGGCTTGAAGACACCCAGAGAGTGATGGTCAAAGTCTCGGTGTCCAGGTGGAGGCCAGTGACAAGTGGTGTCCCTCTGGGGTCTGTCTTGGGACCGGTGCTGTTTAGCATCTTTATTAATGACACAGACAGTGGGATCGAGTGCACCCTCAACAAGTTTGCAGGTGACACCAAGCTAAGTGGTGCAGTAGGTACAACAGAAGGAAGGGATGGCACCAAAGGGACTTGAACAAGCTAGGAAAGTGGTCTCATGTGAATCTAATGAGGTTCAAGAAGTCCAGGTGCAAGGTACTGCACCTGGCTGGGGCAATCCCAGACAAGAAGAATGTGGTCCTGTTAGAGCAGCTCCAGAGGAGGGCCACAAAGGTGACTGGAGCACCTCTCCTATGAAGAAAGGATGAGAGTTGGGGATGTTCAGCCTGTAGAAGAGAATGCTCAGGGGTGACCTCATAGTCTTTCAGTACTTAAAGGGGGGTTATAAAAAAGATGGAGAGCAACTTTTTACATTGGCAGATAGGGACAGAACAAGACAGAATGGTTTTAAACTGAAAGAGGGAAGATTTAGATTAGAGGTCAGCAGGTTGTGAGGAACTGGAACAGGTTGCCCAGAGGAGCTGTGGATGCCCCACCCCTTGAGGTGTTCGAGGACAGGTTGGATGGGGCCCTGGGCAACCTGATCTAGGTAGCATCCCTGCCCATGGCAGGGGCTTGGAACGAGGTGATCTTTAAGGTTCCTTCCAACCCAAACCATTCTATCAGTCTATGATTCATTAGGTCAAAGCAAAGTTAATCCAAAATTACTTTCTCTTATAGCTATATAGCCCATTTAAAACAACTGGGGGGGGGGGGAGCAAGGCGGCTTCCTATAAAGCAATCTCTTGTCCACAGAGAAGAACTAGCAAGCATATCTTAAATAAAGAAATACTTCCATCAAAACTTGTCAAAACAATTCCTTGAACACAAATGTCATTGTTGCAGTTAAACAATAACAGGATAACAACAGGATACTAGCTATGATTACACATTGGTTTATAGCAGCAGAAGAATAGCAGTGGTGACCCATGTGAGATTGAAATGAAACATATTATTCTTTTCATTATACAACATTACACTTTGCTTCAAGCCACATTCAAATACAACCGGAAAAAAAAAATGCATTTAACTGTGATAATTCTTGCAGAAATCTTACAGACATTTTAGTAAATGATTCAGAGGCTTAAAAGTCCATTACATTTTTTTCTTTTTTATACTATTTTTCTCCCAAGGATATAACCATGTATTATAACAGGTGGCTTTTTATAGCAAAAGCACTAAACCAGAAGTAGCAACAGCTGTGAAGGAGGATATCAAAATCAGGAATATTAAGATGAAGCATCATTTTTTTTTATAAAGAGATGTTTATTTTGTGATAATGGATGCAATTAATAGCAGCATATGCTAGAGTGTTCATAGAATCTGTAATTAATGTAGCATTAATTTCAATGGTTTTTTAAATGCATATGCAATGCTACACACTTTCAAAACACAGATCAACTTGGTTAATAAATCAACAGCCTCAATCATAATTTTGTGTAACATGAATGTTACAGGTACTTCAGCTGAGGCCTGATTTTAATAGTAATAAGAAGAAAGTACTTTGTGCTTCTAATTGAATAGTTTAGGCATTTAAAATGTTGATCATTGGGAATGAGTGGTAATTATTTAAGTTAAGAACAGCTGCGAACTGACATCATTAATGTTCATCTACCTTAATTTATGCTTGTAGCAATATGGTTGTTTTCAGGAAAATTTAAACTAAAGAAAACTAGATTTAAATATGAAAGGAAAGATCATTGCATGAAAAATTATACTGTACTGAGCTATAAATGACATATTCCCACTGGAATATTTGGAGCCTTTAAAGTTTAACTCTAAAGCTCTCAGGTAGCAGAGTGAGAATAATTAAACTAATAATTAAGCCAACTAATAATAAATAAGACTTTGTCCTTCTACAGTGTATCTATATGCATCTGTAATCTTTCCAAACATTAATGAATGAACTGGAACACCTTAGGAGGTACAGTGTGTTAGTAAGGACTAGTTGCCATCATATGGATGAGAATATTCAGGCACAAATGCAGTGCAGGGTGGTCTGAAAATGAATAACTGTAAGTAGCTACAAGTGGCTACAAAACAACACAACTGTTTCAGCCTAGAGAAGAGGAGGCTGAGGGGGGACCTCATCGCAGTCTACAACTTCCTCGCAAGGGGGAGTGGAGTGGCTGGTGACCTATTCTCCATAAACACCAGTGATAGGACCCACGGGAACGGGGTGAAGCTAAGGCAGGGGAAGTTCAGACTAGCTATCAGGAGGAGATTTTTCACTGAGAGGGTGGTTGTGCACTGGAACAGGCTCCCCAGTGAAGCAGTCATTGCACCAAGCCTGTATGAATTTAAGAAACGTTTGGACTGTGCACTTAGTCACATGGTCTAAACTTTTGGGTAGACCTGCACGGTGCAAGGAGTTGGACTTGATGATTGATCCTCATGGGTCCCTTCCAACTCAGAATATTCTATGATTCTAACTTCCAGTGTTATGACACTTGGTTTGCAAAATAATGTAACCCACACCAGTTTGATAGTCTGTGGAAGTCACAATCAGATCCTGCCATAAACAAAGGTACCTCTCATGGGGGAAATTTGCATTCAATCTGAACTGATGTCAGTGAATTATGTAGCACATTGGTTCCTTTTATTTTATTTTATTTTATTGTTTTATTTATCGAGCAACAACAAAAAAAAACACTCCTGTCAGCCTTCACCATTTGTCTAGCCTGTCATGTATCCTCAACTACAAACTCTGCACAGAAAGCTTTACTAAAAATATAGCTTACTGCAAAAAAGACAAGCTGAAGACCCTATGGTCTCAAGTACCAACCACAGTACGAATAAGAGTTTGGGAATACTTGCCTAAGCAGGACTAAGCGCAGTGAATTTCTGTCCACTTGCAGACATTCTGAGCTCATTCTCTCTATATTGCAGTCGGGCAAGTATTTAAGTAGAGAATGTTTAACACCTCCTACAGCAGGGCGCCATAGCATGCCCTTAACCTGGTGCAGTTGCATCCCAGGTTTTCAGACCCTCCACACACAGGCATCAATGAGTGGAGTTTTCCCCCTTATGAGAAGTAGCCAGAGAAGAAAAAGAGAAGCTTGAGTTGCTCAGTATCCAGTCTGATAGACTTGTGGTGACTCATGAATCTCAAATTATCTCATTCTAAGAAGCATCTCTTGCCAAAGACTGTGCAGCTGGGGAACCATCTTCTGCTGAAGAGCTGTAATAACTCACACTAAACGCTTTCTTACTCCCAGGGAAGCATCAAACGCGGAGAATGATGCTTTTTTTCCCAGCAAGACATTTTTTATCATGGAAAAGGTCTTTTTTCTTATTAAATTTCTTCAAGGTGATGAGGGTTTCTGATTCAGAAACATCAGTAACTCAGGAATTTAAACTGGGAGAACTTAATAAACTTCTTTCATATTTGACATAAATTGCATTTCTATTCTGGATTTTTTTTTTTTTTTTGTGAGGTGAAGAGAGAAATTTATTACATTTCAAGTTAACTTGCATGAATTGAAGTAAAAGAAAACCCCAGCTATACAGTTGCATAGCCACTACCCAGAGCTTCAGGATCAGTAATAATTCAGGCAGCTAGCAGACATCATATGAATGGTATACTGACAGCTCTTTTCTGTCTTGATGTCAGTTCAGCATATTTGAGATTTTAGACTCAACAGGATTGCATATGCTGAGATCCTAAGAAATGCAACTTGACCTCTAAATTCAGCATTAAAAATGATTTTGTTAGCATAAAAATGAAGTGAGTTGTCCAATACCACAAATTAAGGAAAGAACTGCACTGAAAAAAAAAATGAAGGAAATTTTTTTAAATTGTATTCATTTCTTCAGGGTTCAGTCCTTTATGGTTTTGCCTGTGTACTTTTCAACTATGTACAACATTGTACAATATCCAACAGAATAAAATTCATGTTGCAAATTTAAAAACAATAATAATATATGTACCTGTATATTGTCAACATACACTAGTTTGGTTACAGCAGGGGTACAATGACAGGTGAGAACTTAAGGTACAGGGTGTTTTGTGTGAATCTCCCTCTTTAATAGTGGCTAAGTCTCCGATTTTTCAAAGGGAGTATTTTCTTGTCTTTTTTTTTTTTTTTTTTTTTCAAGTATCTATGTTAACCCTCTTCTCTTATGCAGATTAGTCCATTATTGTGCAGGAGCACTTGGTTGTTTTGACTTTCTGCTTTGACAACTACTTATTAGGCATTTCAGTTTGCCATGAGCTGCTGCCATTGATGCTGTGTTGTTTTTTTACTTGCCTTATGCAAGTAAAAAACTTGGTGTTTGCACCAGTTTGGCAGGTATTGCTGCACATTATTTAAATTCAAATATTCATAGGTAATAATATTCATAATTACTTGAATTTTCCTCCCCTTCCCTTCTCCTCCTGGCTTGGCAACCAAGGTAAGGAACAAGGAAAGGGAATAACTCAGGTGAAGCGAAAAGCAATTTAATGTACTTTCTGATTTCCTAAAGAGCATCTTTATCTATGCCTTCCTCCCACACATACTGTATACAGTCCACTGGCCACAGGTCGAATTCTTGGTCTGAAAGCAGAATAAAAAAAAAATCATAATGACCAGCAAATCACCTTTTAGTTAATTAATACATCTAACAATATGGAAAGTAAAGGAAGAACACTGTTCATGAGCAAAGTCTCTTGATTAATCTACAGAATTGACACAGACTTGGAATTAAAATTTCTGGTTTAATTATTTCAGAAAAATAATTAATTATTTTCAGAAAAAAAAAAAAAAAAAAAAAAAAAAGAACCATTGATACATCTTGCTCATTCTGAATTTTGTCAAATAGCTCAAATGGAGGAAATGAAGTCAATAAAATATGCTTCTGTAATGTTAAAGACTTTCTATGTTTTACTTAGAATCACATTTTTAACATTTTTTCCCCAATTCATTAAAAAATAAGCAAAACAACAACAAAAAAATAAGGATACTATACCAGAAAAAAAGTGCCAAAATCCAATGACAGCTGTCATCAAGGTATGAAAATAATAATTCATGCAACACAAAATAATTTTTTGTTGTTTTTTTTTTTCCAAAATCATCAATAATTTAAGAAAATCTTAGACTTACTCATGGGTGTTTTTAACTAGAGTTCCAGGAAACAAAAAACTCTCATGATTAAACATGATGTAACTTTTGAAAAAAATGGGCAATGAGCTGCTTATACTAAGGATCAAGCAAAATTAGTTGTTCAGCACATTTTCCAACCCTTTCTTGCCACCAACTGTTAGAGAGGTATGTTTGAAGCAAGTATATTATATTTAAGATTGTGTATATTTCTTATGAAGTTAAATTTCACAAAAATATTTCAAATCTTCACAAGTATAAGAAAGTGACAGAGTGAAAACTCTAAGCTTGCGGCACTTAAATGTAGGAGGGGGTGTTTTTTTTTAGTTAAATATACAAAATCAGGAACCAAGGTCATTTTGGAGATGAGTAAAATATATCATTTTTTTCAAAGTAAATATATCATTTTTCTTGATATCTCTGAGCACCAGTTATAACGAATCTTCCAGTAATGTAAGATTAGTACATGTAAGTACTATGTAAGTACAATGTAAGTACTAGTTGCCGCATTAATACAAATTAAAGAATGGCTCTTTGTGCCCATCAATATCCATATTGCTGATTCAGGATTTTCTTATCGTCTTCGGTACTGCCTCATGTTTTCACAGTTTGTTCATTTCTTTTGGCTACAGCTCTTCATTGAATCCCCACAGCAGTATAGACTGTTTTTTTCTTCTTTGTAAATTTGTTTCAACCATGTTTTTTGAGTAGTGCAGAGACCTTGAGTAGATATTAGCAGTTCCTTTTGCTTATCCTACTTAAGGAAGAAACCAAACCACAGATTGAGATCCAAAATTACTGTTGCCATGAATAAGCAATTTTGTTGGTAGCATATCACCCGATTCTAACAGTGACAGAGAGATCACTGATGGTAAAAAAAAAGTGCAACAGTGTACTTTCTCCTTTATCTCAAAGTTCTTAAATCAGAACAAATTTCACCAGTGTTAGACATCAAAGAATTTCATCAGTGTTGAAATATCCCATGGATTTCCTTCCTGGACCCATCTCCAGACACTCAAATACTTTTGTAATTCTGGTCATCATCTAGCAAAAAAACACCCAACATTTTATAGCTTTTAGTCTAGCTAAAGCCAATAGCATATTAAGGCCTTCTTCATAGAAATGGTGTATGGGATTTATTTCTGCAAAGATTTTGTTTGTTTGTTTTCAGATAGAAAGCTTAGCTAGTTACTAACTAGTACACAGAGAAAAAGTTCTTTTAACACTTCAGTTTTTACGAAAGATCAGACTCTTTTATTTTGTCTGTGTTCAGAAAAAGCAAAGACTTTTTTTGTCACAGTTCAATATCTAAGTAAGTAAACTCAATCTTTTGAAAACTCTTACATCTCACAAAAAAAGTTGTTTGTTTACTCATATGAAGTAGAGAAATTATTCAGTGCAAGCAAATGACTGGCTGTTTTACTTAAGAGTTACCAGAGATAAGGTATTGTCAAAGTATTTGACAGCTGTATTAATTATTCATAGTTTTTCTTTTCAAAAACAGAGATGATTTCTACAATACTATATGAATCTTTCTAACTATGACTGTAGTCATGCAAAAAATCAAACACTCTATGGTGCAAGTTAGAGTAGATTGGAGTAGATTTTTCATTGCAACAGGGCTAATAAGGGAGATGTTTTCTGGTCTGAGCTCTTTCGGGCCTGTGTTTTGTTAAGATGACTTCTGAGCATCTCCAAACCATGAGGGGTCTGAAAATCACAACGGGCTCCAGTTTCAGCTTTACATTATACCAACATACAATCCCCAACTGAAAGTCCAGACTCTAAGCTTTGACTTCACACTCTTGAGTGACAAGCATAGTCCACCCAATAGAAACTGTAAATAAAATGATTGTTTCTCTAAGTTATTAAAATACTGTAATATTACCTGTGTCAGACAACATATTTTAGTTGAATGTATTATAATTTACACGCAGGTGACAAACTATTAATGATCAGTTTCCCAAATGCATGCTTTACAATTATTCTATTTTTTTATGTATTCAAACTTCATTTCTTTGTGAAAGTAATCAGATATTATTTCAAGTTAATGCAGAGTGCCACAGCATGCAGTAATAATACAGATATATTGATCAAATTTCTGATTGCATTGTCAACAAAAAATCCATATGATTATACTTCCTAAACAAACAATTTTAGTGAAATATCCCCTGGAAAAGAATACCTTTCAAAAAAAAAAAAAATAGTTTCCATTTGCAAGGAGCAATTCTAAGTAGCTTTCAGAATTGCTTAAGACCTTACTTTGAGAAAATGGCTGTCTATTTATAGTAAATGCAGATGATCTCCTCTGTGACATAATTTCTCACTCCATCTCAGAGTAAAAATTCTTTAGAAATTTCATAATATATTCTCAATGCAAGGCTGAAATCCTTGCCTTCAATCCTGGTTTTATTCCTTTGGAAAAAAAAAAAAAAAAAAAAAAAAAAAAAAAAAAAAAAAAGCACCATTTTCTTAGTGATTATTTTCTTCTGTCTCAAGAAAAATCATACTAAGTCAAATTGAAACAAAATTGTTAAGTACCTGCACATATCAGAAGGGCTCTGTGCAATATTTGAGCAAAGATTAACAGTTATTTTTCTTCAGAATTGTATCACAGAAAAGATGGTGCTTCAGATTAACTGTGAACCTGAAGGAAAAGTGAGTCTTGGTTTCTTAATACTTTTGATTTATCAGGCATTAATCTTTCTCTAATACTGTTTGTCTTAGGTTATGAGGTATGAAGACAAAGAATTATGATGTAATTTACATAGCATTTATTTTTATTCTTGTGGGAACATGTTTTAGTAGTTTTCTTTATTAAAGTGCACAATATTTATAACAATTACTTACTTATAACAATTCCAAACTGGCAGTGTAAGGGATAGTTTCCGATTAGTTTACATTTGACATTTCCATTTCTCTTTTTATTTCCTTTAGCAAGAAGGAATGATTTTATATGTCTAGACTCAGACAACATGCATTAAGCTACAGTAGATTCTCCCTCAAAAGAGACCACCTGCTTACTATTACAAGGACCTAATGGGATTCTTATGCAAAGGAGAGAAATTTCCTGGGCAGCAGCAAAGTGAAGCACTGCAGATAGCCACAAAAAATATGCAATTATTTTCAGAAAGGTACTTTCATTTTTCAGGCAATATTAAACTGAGAGAGGACAAAGAATATAATTCAGCAAAATTATTTAACTTTATCTGGACATAAAGATACAACTAGCTTTCTTATGTTAGACTTTCAGCCTAGTGCTTTCTATATCATGAAAATAAATTATTTGTTCTTTAAATTCAGAGTCCATATTCATTCGACCTTCTCTTGTTGAGTTTATCGTATCAGTGGGAAACAATTTTCTTACTCCAAACTATCTGTTGTTAAATTCAGTCCTTTTGTGGTAGGTTGACCCCAGCCAGCAACCCACCCAGCCACTCACTCCCCTATCAAGTGGGACAGGGGAGAGAAATTTCTATTACTAGGAACAGAAAAAGTATGAAAAACTTGCGGGTCAAGACAACGACAGTAAGTGAAATAGGAAAGAGGGGGAAAAAATAACACAGAAGCAACCATGGGGCACCTCCATCAATGCCCCATCAATGCCCAGCCAGTCTCTGACCAATGGCCACTTTTATTGCTGAGCATGACATTATGCAGCCCTGAATAAACCTTTTTTATTTGTGGCCAACTGACCAAATGGCATAGTGAGAAACAGAGAAGTCCTTGAAACTGTAGAAGCACTGTTCTACAAAACTTACAATTGTTTTGTTATCAACACTGTTTTAGTCATAAATCTAAAACAATACCATGCAGGCTTCCATAAAGAAAATAAACACCATGCCAGACCGGCCCAGTACACTTTTGTAGCAGAGAAGAAAAAGGCAGATGAACAGCCCCATGTTAACTCTTTTAGAATTTAAGATTATTAGTGGCACAAAATTAAGAACCAACACAAATCCTGTCTGGAGTTTTACTTGTGGTCTATCGGCATAAAGCTGTGAATCTGGGGTGTTTGTTGCATATACTTGCCAATGATAAAGGAAGGCAAGGATTGTTTTCAACTCTGAATTTGAGAACCACAACTATTCATCTGAATATTGGACAATATCTAATATATTTTCACTATGCAATACTTGCAATTTTATTTCTCTCACTACAGTAGAAAATAATTTATTTTATTTTATTTCCTTTCTCAAAACAGAATTATTCCCTACCTGACTTATTTTCCCTGTTCTTAAGTGGCTTTCACCATGCAGCTTCCATCAGCTTCTTTCAGAATAACAAATGTTTTAGAGATACATGGGCCATAACCATTTTTTTGTTAGTTAGGGCTAATTTATGGTTGAAAGGTAATTCCATGATTCTTTGACTAATTTCACAGTTCTAACGTTCTTTCCTCTAGTTTTTCACAGTCATCCAGTTCCATATTTCACAGGCAGTTATTCTACCTAATTCTGGTTTTCTGTACATAAATAAAATAGTGAAGATGAACTGTCTTTTCACTAATTCAGAGAGCTTACAGAAATGCAGTGTTATTCCTCTCCAGAGACCAGGTTTCCCTCCACTTTTATGGGATTTCCAGCAGTTCTGGGTACAATTTCAGCACCTATAAAACCCCCTGCCACTGCTGAGGTTTTTTTGTTTTTGTTTTTGTTTTTTGTCATGAATTTTGATGAAAGGAAGAGATTTAAAATATTATTATACATTTTAGGAATTTGGCTGAAGATATATATAATTTAAAGCCAACCCTCTCCATCATGAAACCCATGGAACTTTAAGTCACTGTTGCTTAGACTAAGCTACCTTGCATAAAATGCTCAAGGGAATAATGATCACCAGCTTTATTTGTTCTATATCACAAACTGCCAGATGCCACATGGGGATGCTACACTTAGCTTCTGCTATAAACACTTGCTCTGTGAAGATCCTATTAGAAATGAGCCGTGAAGTATCACATTCTTGAGGAGGAAAGGAACTTTGCCTGGTTCTTTCTGTGATCCAACTGTTGAAGTCACAGAAGAAACAGCAAAAGAGTCTTTAATGGATTCAAAGCTTTGTTTATAACCTGGAAAACAACTGTCATTTTGTGGTTTTGGATGACATCCAGGAACTAAAAGCTGAATGTGAAGAGTGCTGAAGAGTAAAATGTTGTTACAGTCCTTGGCAAGATGGGCTCCAACAATGGCAAAAGCAAATCGTGATCAATTGACACAACCAAAAGTGTGAAAGGCAGAGTTGTTAAACTAGCAATTAGAAGTTCAAAAGCCACTCTAATTAAAATAGTCTTTTTTTTTTTTTTCAAAGAAGATTATAGTATGCTACTAAGATAGATAGATAGAGAACAGGGGATTTCTTTTATTTCTAAATTTAACTTGTAACAGTTGGTACTAAGGAAAATGTTTTACAGTTGCCTTCTGCTAGGAAACACAACTGTAAATGTAAAACTAATATTTTAGCAATTACCTGGGGTGAAAGTGTATATATTAGGAAAATGAATTATTTCAGCAACATTATCAGAATGAAGGTGATAAAGCAAACACTAGACATTCTTAAGAAGTTTAGTTTAAAAAAAAGTACTCACATAATCTTCATGGACTTTGTTTTGTTCTCTGTTGAAATTTAGCTATATGTGTACACATTTTTATCCTTAACATATCTGAAAAGATTTTATTAGTGAATTTATGGAGACATAACAGCTCAATTCTTATGGTTACTTGTTACTTGATATGTAGAGAACAAACCTGGGAAGGGAAAACACAGACCTCAGTCAAGAATTCAAAACTAGCTTCCACTGGAGCTGTGGCAATATATAGCACCTTCTGAAATGACCTTCATGGTTTTGAATGAGGGATTTGATTATTAAAATGTGGGATCTCTGACTTTATTATCATTCAAAGTCTGCAGTTCCTCAAAGTAAATATTGCACGTCATTTATCAGCATGAAAAACCTAGAAGTGCTAATATTTTCAGTTCTGTGCAAAAACACTTTGAACACTTCGGGAGACTATGACCCCCAAGCACCCATGGTAGGAGGTTGTTACTTTTACTGTTATTAGTGAACCGAGAGTAACCTAGAGATGAAGTTTGATTTAGGTTTTCTGAGTCATTCTGCTATTAAGGATCATTTCCCTGTTGTCATAAACCATTTATGACATGATAGAAACCCATGGTATATCAACCTTCAACGAAGCTTATAGTGATCTTGTTTAAAAAGCAGTCACTATGCTGATGAAGTAAGCACTTACGCCAAGATCCCCCAGAAAATTAGAAGAAAAGAAAAATACTGTTGGGGTGTTTTTTCAACCAAATGAATTATTTGAATTTTAAAAGCCTACCTAGGGCTAGAGGAGAGCTGTTATGTTGCTTACACAAAAAGAAGAGATTGTTCATTCTCAATAATTTGCCTTACAGTACTTAATATCAGTTTGATTGTACAGTCCTACTTGTTAGCAGAATCATTTTAAGAAGCTTTTTACTATTTAGGATCATAATAAATGCCTTAAGTACAAATACGCCAGAGGCTGATTCTGAACCATACACTTATGTGAAAGCTAACAGTGTTAAAAAGCAATGACTCAGTGATTAGGTCATCTCCTGGGACCTAAAAACCCTAAGATCTAGTTACTGCTCACTTGATGATCTTTGTACGTTAGTGAAATTTCTTTGGTTCAAAATAGTGATCTATTAGCTACAATATTTTTCAATATGAAGTGCATTAATATGAAGTTTTGAAAATGTTTCATTTTTAAAGGGTGAAGGTTATTTCTCTGGATGGTCATCATGACATACAGAATATTGTAATATTTCACAGGTAGTTTCCAGCTCCAATTTTCCTACCATACTGGACAAATCTGACAACTTAGAGAAAACACCTGTGGCACAGGAAGGTCAGGCTAATGAAGGTAGTGGTTAGTTGCATTATTTTGGAGTGTGTGAGATTTATTTCTCTCAGAGAAATAAAATTAGTTTTGTTTGTCTTCATCAGTGTAGCTGAGAACACTACAAGTATTAAATAACAAACTCAGGTACCACAGCCATGTTCTCAACTTGCCAAAATCTAAATGTGAGATGACAAAGATTTCTGGCACAGATCCAAATGGAGAGACAACAAATTATTCTATTAGGAAACTGAAAGGAATAAAAGACAAGTTTGTTTGGGATAAATAATAAACTCTTCCTGTAATTTCAGTATTATGATTTTCTACAAGAACTGTCAGTAAGTGTCCACACAATTAATGACAATTTACTAGGGAGGAAGGGAAAGGTTAAAAAGTAATACCATTCTTCAGAATAAGACCTACCTAACATGTAGGGTATTTGCAGTTTACCCAAACTTTCCTAAATAAATATACATCCACCCAAATATTTTTATAAATAATAATAATATTTTTTTAAAAAAAGTAGTACTACCGGAATAAAAAATTGCTCCAGTATAGGAAGAAGTATAGTTTCTCCAGCAAAAGGCAGAAACTAGTTGAGTTGAAAACAATGAGAATAAGGAAAATTCTTACCTGTGATAGAGATAACAAATACTTTAGGCCTTCAAGGCCTCTTGGCCTTACAGTAACTTGGCCTTAGTAACTAACTCCCAATTGGAAACAAAAATAAATAAAAAAATCAATTAATAAATTATCCATTACCCCAAAAAACAGAACAGGAAACTTTTTGATACCACCAGTTTTCTCTTGAGGATAAGACATACACTTCATGTCTCTCTTCTACCACATTCTGTGCTTCCTCACAGAGAAATTCAAATGTATTTTGACACTGCACACCAGACACATTTTCCTTACGCTGATAACAGAATTAGGCACCCAAATCAAGTTATTGATATTATGAAGTAGTTTTCTTTTCTAATTAAATTTTCAGGGACATTTCTGTCTATGAAGTCAGTAATTACCTGCTCCCCCCACCAAAAAAAAAAAAAAAAAAGTGTTCTAGTTTGATCCTCAAATGGTTTTTAAGTAGTCCCTAGTTACTAAGAAGGTCTTTTCTCTGTTTACTTTTAATTTTGCTTTTGGAACACAGGCATCTAGGGAGAGTTTATACATGGAGGATTTGTCCCTGGTTTCCAGCTACTGATCCAGATGGACATAATGCCATATCTACTAGCCTTGTACAGATGTCTCCTACATCTGAATCATATCATACCTAAATCACTTTCAAGCCATATGGCAAATATATTTATTTTAAAAGTTAAATCCTACACTTAATTTTCTTCTTGTATCAGGGGACACTAATATCAGAGGTACTGATCATTCTCTCTATTTGGAAGTCTAGTTGAAAAAGGTCATTACCATAAGGTATTACCATAAAACTCTCCTTGTAATAATTGATTCCCAGTTATTCTTTCATAAAGACAAAAGGTACACAATTGTACTCCCTCCTAGCTTACCAGCCCCTTAGTCCCCCCAAAAAATCAGGAAAATCCAGGCAGATTTTAAGGAAAATGCAGGATTCAAGGGTCTTACTCTGTACTTTCGTCATCATACTCTATGTAATACAACATGCTCACTGCTGTATTGCAACCAAACTCATTCTGGATGCACTATATTTTAGGAATAGATTTATTTCAGACCAGTAAATACATTTGTGTAAATCCACACAGTCCACAAATCTTGCAAAATGACCAAAAAATAATTAAGTCTATTGTAACTGAAAAAGAAAATCTAGGTCAAAGTTCTGCCACGGCTGCTAGTATCTTTGGGATTTAGTCACTTTATTAAGCTCCTATCTAAAGCAGGTCTCATATTCACGAAGTGATGATGAAATACCTGGAAGAATTTCTGGCCAAGGAAATTTATGGATGGTTTTAAAAATGAGAAGAGGGGCTTCTTTTTATTATCAGGACTCCTTAAGATTCATCAGGGCATAATTCATTTAAATTATAATGCAAGCTATTAGGCATTGTTTCTGAAACTTGGCACAAAATATGAAGAACACTTCTATCTCCATGGAAGATAAAGTAAGGAAAAAGTCCACTGCCACCAAATGAAGGTGCAATTTTAGTATCAGCACGGGCTCATTTTCACTGCCATCATCCTGCCATGCCTCTAGCTTGTTCTCATTTCACTCAACATTTCTGCCAGGTTGTTCCAAAACATGGTTCTAAAACAGCCAGGAGCTAAACTTCTCTAATCATTACACCAACTCAAACCCCCAAAATATGCATCTCAGAATAGCACTTCCACAAAAAGGTGTGGCATTGCAGGCAAAAGAGGAATGCAGCATGTTTCTTCAGGGTTTTATTTCTGTTCTTTAAGTCATCTTTTCTTTGTACTTCAGGTTTAACTCCTCCTATACCCCAACTTTTGTTAATAAGCTAATTGGTTTGAATAAAGGTGTCAGTCTGGCCTCAGTTTGTTAGTCTTTCCTCTACTTCACAACAGTACACAATTATCAGAAAGAGTACACAATTAATAGAAAGAGGACATTATTGGAAACATTTGTAATCTACCTATTCTTTGTCAACAAATATAGACTCTGCTGGCAATAACCATACATTTCATAATAACTGCCAGCATCCTCAGTATCACACTAAATTGGTGGTAACCTATTTAATACAATGCCAATACCATGGCATTGTTATCACAACCAAAGTACCAGAAGCTATGATTTTTGGACAATACATCATTTTCTGAATTTCAGAGACATACATTTCAAATAAAACCTTGGGTACTGCAGGAAACACGCCATGGTTTACTACCATGCAACTCTCTTCTGCCAGTTCTACTAAGGCAATATTTTTTATAATGTTTAGGGAAACTACATATTTTTAAATGATGTATTTTAGGAGGCTTTTCTTTCCTTTTTCTTTTTCTCTTTCTTTTTCTTTTTCTTTTTTTTTTAATTTTCCATATACACAACATTGCTTTATTTTGGTTCTACCAGGTTGTGCAATAAAAATAAAAAAGTTAAAATACAATTTTTTGTATGAATATGCAGACCCAGGATACGTAAATAACTTTAATATGTTGAGATACAAGTATGAGCTTATAAGTGCATACCCAAGCCAAACCAAGATTTCTTCTCCTTTTGTTAGACTGTAAGTGCTCTTTGGAAGATTTGCTTTGTGTTGTGCTTTTGGTCTGCTGGAAACAGGTATAATCACTGTATAGTTGCTTTCCCAACGTAATTTGCTGTTATTGATTGACTTTTAGTTTCTATAAATCTATTGATTGACTTTTAGTTTCATTTCAATCATAATCAAGGACTAATATTTTGGTTTGGTTTACTTAAAAAAAAAAAAAAAAAAAAAAAAAGTTTAAATTAGATATAAGGAAGAAATTCATTACTCAGAGGGTGGTGAGGCACTGGCACAGGTTTCCCAGAGAACCTATGGATGCCCCATCCCTGGAAGTGTTCAAGGCCAGTTTGGATGGGGCTTTGAGCAACCTGCTCTGGTGGAAGGTGTCCCTGCTCATGGCAGGGGGATTTGAACTGGTCTTTAAGGTCCCTTCCAATCCAAACCATTTTATAATTCTATGATTTGTCTCTTTCCCGCAAGAAATATTTAAAGAATAGAGAGAGAGCTCAGCCCAATTGATTTCCAGAAAACTGGGTATAACACTTACAATTTGCATTATAATTACTTATGAGAAAAAAATGTAATTCATTTGGTTACTGTAACTAATTTGTCAAATATAATTAAAATGACCTCAGGTGGAAGGTTAAAATAGTACTTTTGAATCAAACAGAACCCAACATTTTTCAGAAATAGCATATTTGGTTAATTTTAGTGTACAGGAAAGCACAGATAAACTTCTTAATCACCTAATGCAAATAAGCAAGCTACAATGATATTAATCAATCACTACTCAGAAGCTAAGAATGAGAGCAGCAGAATAACAGCATGCTTCAAAATAAATTCATCCATACAGTAACTTTGCTGGGATTGCACAAACATTGAATCTGAATCCATTTCTTTAGAAAATACTAGGTAGTATTTTGTATATATAGGACTGCTAATATCCAAAGTATTCTTGAAAAAAATATATACCTTCTCTTCCCTGAAGAATTTAAAATTGAACAGCACTGTAGAGCATTACTTGTGCAATAATGCATAACTTTTAAATGAACAGATCAATTAAAATCACCAGATCTATGTCTTATGTGAGATGTGTTTGTATGGATGGCCTTGTTTTAAGAGAATGGACATACGCTATAGTACCTCTCTCCTACACCTCTGGTGGAGGCTACTGTAAAACGTGGAAAATTCAGAAAACAGAACTCCAAAAAGTGTAAAACCTGTTGTTATGACATCAAAGCAGCCTGCACTTTAAAGACATCTAAACATTTCTTATTGTGTCAGCTCCTTGGAGCAGTCACAACAGTTTAGGAATTATTCTATTCCAGTTTATTTGAAAATACAATTTTACATTTCCTCAAAAAATATATTTCTGAATATTCGATATAGTCAATATGCACCAGATTCCTTTTATCTATAAAGCAATTTATTTTAGCTGGTAAATTTACTGCGTTCTAAGCAAAAGCCCAAACCAAAGTAATGTTAACTACTCAAATATGTTCTGAAATTTTAATATAGAGTACAGTATTTTGGAAAAGACAGTAGTAAATGCCAATGTAACATCACTCCAGGAAACCTCTACTGGCACTTATGTCAAGTTCTATGGTCATGATCTTCAAATCAACTAGACAGCAGTTATAGCTCTCCTTCTGACTATTCCTTCTCTCTCTTTCCTTTGTGAACAAATATTAGCTGCAACTGACTAGGGCCAAAAGATGCTTTACATTATATCAGAAGCAGAAATTATTTCCATCTATGACTGGAGTACCACATCTTCTTGATCTTTGATAATATTCCTTGGAGCAGACTGCAGTACCAAACTTCCTTGGTGGACTCAGTGCCTGAAACACTCAAGGTTGAAGTACATATTTGCTCATAGGCCCATCTGTTAGATAGGTACCAGGCCCATTTAGGAGGTGTCATGTCAGTATCTGAGCTAGCCAAGGATGAGTTTTATGGGGGCAGGACGAAGAGGATATCAGTGCTATCTTTTGTAAAAAAGTCTTTGTATTTACAAAGGAATGAAAAGTCTTTGCATTTACAAAGGAATGAATCCCATTGCTTGTAAAAGGGCAGAATTCTAAGCTGTAACACAGTGGATTAATAAAGACAACTTTTAGAAATGCCATTTTTGGCTTCCTAAGAAAAAGCTTTTTGTGATACTGGTGAGCCAGTGCAGTGAAAGCCTTTGGAGCTATCATTTGAAACAGTTACTGTGTTTAGACCCTTAAGTAGCTGTTACCACACCTGAGAGACTTACAAGAAAGGGGTTGCTGGAATTTTATATGATGCACTCAGAAAGAATCTGTTAGTTTAAAACTAACAGGACACGAAGAATAAGAAAACTTGATTAAACATCAATCTGAAACAAAAACTGTTTGTGATGTATCACAAGTGGCAATGAAAACATACATATGTAAACAGTAATCCATAGGAAAGGGACTGTGGAGAGAAAAGAAAGAATGCCTTGTGGGCAGGCAGAGATTTTTTAGCTTTCCTATGAAAATGATTTGTTCAGAAGCTGCCTGCTCCCCACCAGCCTTTCATGGCACTCACAGCAGGTGTTTCATCTTAACAACTGTGCTAGCCTTTTTATTTTCTTCCCTTACTGTACTCACATTCTGCTTTGTCATCAGTTCAATGTCATTCATTACCAAGAAAGTTCTTTCAACTTTTACATTACTGTCTGGGAAAGAAATGCCAATGCAAATTTGGAGAACATTGGAGAGTGTGAAAACTAAAAAGGAAACTAAATTTCCACTTTATTAAGTGAAAATCTCTCAGTATCCTTCCTATGCAACTGTCTTCCACCCTCCTGCCAATCAGTCTTATAACTTAATTTTACTCCTTATTAGAGGATCTAAACTTTAATGCACCATTTATAACACTTTCCCTAGCAATTAAAAGCATTGAGATTTTTCACCTTTCCATTACAGAATATATAGAATAGTCCTATTCAGCAGAACACATCCTTGCAACGATTGTGGTCGTGAATTGTCACAGTTCAGGAGCTTCTTCTCCTCTGTGCACTGTGGGGCTTTCGTCTGGCATTGAAACACAGTAACACTCCTAAAGGCTCCATGCACTGAAATAAGCTAATTTCCTGAATGTAACTCCCTTATTCATCAGAGAGATTTGTAACAGAATCTTGGAAGGATTTTTAATCTTGCTGATGCATTGAAGTAATCTCTTGCTGATGCATTGCATCCTCTTACTATGTGGATCTCCAATTGGTGTAGTACTGCATGAGGCCAAGAGTCAGACTTGTACTGGCTGGGTCTGGCTGGGATGCAGTTAACTTTCCCTGCAGCCAGGTAAAACCACCACAGTCCTATGACTCAGAGCCATACTGGCTAGACAGCTGAAATTGACTCAAGATGACCCAAGGAAAATGTGCATTGTTAAAAAAAGGCATCCCTTCTGCCCCATCTTCTGCATTCCCAAGCAGGACTGATAATTCACTGAATGGATTTGACCATACTTAACAATGAAATTTGTATGCCAGGAAACACATGGAAATTTGGGTCATTTTGATAGACTGCAAAGGGGGAAAGGTATCCTTCCTCTCTGCTTCATGGGGATCCTGCTAAGACAGGAAAGGACTTTCTGCTGAACTTGGATTTTCCTATTTCCAGTGAATCTTCCCAAGTATCTCTGCAATAAACAGGGAATTAAGTAGGAAGTTCCACGTGCAAAAATGAAAGCCCACATAAATGACACAGGTAAATGATTAAATTTGCAGACATTAATTTAAATTTGTGAAGAGTGCAGAAAAATAGCGGAGACTCAAGCAGTACAAGAAAAACAATTATTTTTTTTTTGAAAAACAAATTAGAAATTGTTTCCTATACTTTCTTTCTAGTACATTTCTTTACAGAAATCTAGGCACAAGTATACAACAAAGCTGATAAGCAATCACAGAGCATCCTCTCAGAAAAGAGAAAAGAAAGAAAAAGATACCAGATGAACTATTGAGGAAGACATACTTGTTTTCATTTGTCCAAAACATGAATATGGAAGAAAGTTTGTGATATCAGTGCTCTAAGGAGTTTCCTAGTGTGCTCAAGCCCATCTTTCACATTCAATAATCCAGCCTGGCCCCCATGAAGCCTTTCTGCTCTCTATTACTCTGGCTGAGAGAACATGATAGTATGAGTTTCCTACATCCTATTAGCTCTTTCCTACATCCTAATAGCTATCAGTTAATAGGAATCACGTATCAGTTAATAGCTATCACATAGGAAATGGGTAGTGGGACAAACACCAAACAAATCTTCTCATTTCTTCTTGTCTACAAAAATGATCCAGGTCTTCTCACAGTGAACAGCTATCTCCCCCTCCACTCTAGTCTACAGTAGTGATGGATGAATAATGTAAACACAGTTGTGACTTGATATTGTGTCTAGTAGCAAACATTGCTAGAATTTATTGAATTTGGGTTGAAATTTGTTAGTGTCTCAAGTTATTCAAAGAAACATTACTGTTGGCATTCACAATTTCCTTTTTTTTTTTTTTTGATGTGTATGGTTGACTGCAGAAGAACACTGCCTTCTGATCCTAATATAAATTATATAGTTAAAGCAAACCATGTAAGTTTAAAGACTTACATTCTATTCTATCCAGGGGAGACTTTGTTGCTCTCTACAACTACGTGAAAGGAAGTTGTGGGGAGCTGGGAGTCGGCCTCTTCTCATAGATAACTAGTGATAGGACAAGAGAGAATGGCTTCAAGTTGTGCCAGGGGAGGTTCAGGTTGGAAATTAAGAGAAATTTCTTCTCAGAAAGAGTGGTTAGGTATTGGAACGGGTTTCCCAGGGAGGTGGTGGAGTCACCATCCCTGGGGGTGTTTAAGGAAAGGTTGGATGTGGTACTGTGGTACATGGTTTAGTGGGTGATATTGGTGGATGGGGGATTATTGGACCAGATGATCTTGAAGGTCTTTTCCAACTTTAATGACCCTATGATTCTATGATTCTATGTCCAACTGTACCTCTAGGCTTCTGGGAAGCACACCACTTTCCCATGACTCAGTTTCCTCATCTGTATAAAAAGGATAGCAATAACCAACCACCTTTAAAAAGCTAGAGGTTCAAAAGTTATGTAAAATAATGATTCACTGTTTTTTGGAACCTTCTGAACAATAAACTTAATCCTGCTGACAATGTGTCTTAGGTACCTAAACTAAAAGCTGCAGGAACTACATGGAACTACACATCCAAACTGGGAGCTACTCATCTCTATTTTCAGCAAACATAGATTCAAATAAAAAGCCCAGAGCCGAGGAAACATAAAAATTTAGGTGCCGTCTGGATTCCCATGGCTGGCCTCTGTTTTTCAACTGTTCCAAGCTGGACAGAAAATCATTACAGCACAAGAGAAATCTTAGGGATCTGAATTTTATAGGTGTTCTAAATTGCAGATAAGAACTACCCAGTCACTGAGATTGACAGCTCTATGGTTTTAGTAGTTTAAAATAACAGTCCTTACCAATTTAGAAAGGTAACAACAAAAACCAATTCCAGTTGTAATTAAACAGATAAAAAGGAGGAATCCTGATTCTTCTAAATGAAATTTAACCTGGATATTTCCAGGGTACAGAAAAGAGGCAACTGAAGACATAAGAACACAGAAAAAGCCATACAGGGTTGACCCAAACATTAACCTCCTCCAGTATCTTTTATCTAGCACTAGTCAAGAGCAAAAACAGTCGTACCATGCAGTAATACTTCTAGAGTACAGTCACTGAGCATTCAGGCTTTTTGAGGTGGGTTGTGTGTGTTTGGGGAGGGGCTGGGGGAATGTCTCCACACAAAATCATCACACCACAGAAAGATATGTCTAAATATTAGTTACCATTACAAACTGAATGAAGACAAAAATTCTTCTCTCTGGAACAGAACTTTACCTTTCTCTTACACTCCAGCAATCCTTTTCTACAAATTACTCTTTTTTATTTTCTGTTCAATGTGCTGTCACATCCACCCTGATTTGTTTAACAAAGCAAAGCTGTTCAAAAACTCCCTTCAAAGTCTTTTAAGTCCACTCTATTTTGGTCAAAGATGGATATATGCTTGAGAACACTTGGTCACCAGGCATGCAGCCACATCCACTTACCAGCTTTAGCCTAGCCTGGGATTTTGACAAAACAGTTGGCAGATGATTTGTTTTTCTCTCTTGCTTTGGCTAGGCTCTGTATGAAAATAACATTTTAAAACAATACCACAACACAACATTCACATTTTCTCCTTGGTTCATTTCAACTCCCTCCACTAGTCATCCCCAGCATCATATTAAACAAGGACTGCCATCCTTGGACTGTGCATGCTGCCAGCCATCTGAACCAGAAACATCAAATAAACACACAAAAGAGCTGCTTCTTTGCCACCATTAGATGAGACAAATCTGTGCACTGACACAAAAGCACTGAGATGTCTCATACACATTCCAGATCAGTGAGGACCATCTGGTTGGTTTCATTTACAGCCAGACCCCAAAATGAAGAAAGTTGTCACACTAAGATAAAGGATTTTCTTATTTTGGAATTACTGTAACATGCTGGAATGTATAGTGTGCTAGTGGTTCACTTAATACCCAGCTGTAAACAATCAAAGAAAATAGGCTGGGTTGCAAATCCAGTAATATAATTAGAATCTAAAGAGACAGAACTTATCAGTGAAAATTATTATGCAGCTGAATTTATAGAGATACAAATGCAGAATCTGAGAAGATACATGAACTGATATTGGTTTCATAGCCACTTTTTTTTTTAGAAGACCCCAGTCGGCATTCATGATGATAACTAACTCAGAGGCAGTGTAGGGATAGTATATCAGACCTTTCCCATTTGGAAGTGGTTTA
This sequence comes from Oxyura jamaicensis, assembly GCF_011077185.1. Classification (NCBI taxonomy): domain Eukaryota; kingdom Metazoa; phylum Chordata; class Aves; order Anseriformes; family Anatidae; genus Oxyura; species Oxyura jamaicensis. Next base: position 36,307,849 of record NC_048897.1, read on the forward strand.
GCACTCTGTTAGTACCTAACCTTGGTTGTGTATCTCTGGTACAACTGTATTACTGTATTATCATCCTCATGATCTAGAAAAAATCCCCACTTGTGCCCCGACCCCCCCCCCCCCAACAGGTCTTGAAAAATTTTATATCAGCAAAGAAGTTATTTCAAGGAAGGAAAGCAAAATAACAGAAGAGATGAATACTAGAAAGAGACCTAGACAATAGTAAAGTGAAAATGTTGAGACTGAAAAGCTATTTTGAATCAGAGTTGTCTTTCTGAATCTAGAAATATAAACCCATGAAGCCCATGTACTGTGGCAGGTAGATCTAGAAAGGCATCCTTTCTCCTTTAAATTGCCAGCAGCAATTTGAATTAATTTATTTTCAGCGTGTATTTAGAAGTTATGGGTATGTAACACCCATGAAGTATTAATAATTATGAATATCTTCAGAGTCAAGTTTTAGTGTTGTTAGAGCTGATGGGACCATACCATTATTTTAAGTCTTCTGTCATATATATACTACTATAAAGGAGCTGAATCTGGGACACAGCACACACCTACTTTTCCCTAAGATCAGGATCTGAGCTGCTGCCATCACTCACAGCAGCACTCCTGTGTAGACATCTCTGATCATTCTTCTGTAAAGAGAACCGTAGCATCAAGTTTTGATTTTTATTTTTTTTTAATGATGGCAAAATGCACAAGTGGGTATTTATTTCAATAATCTTATCTACTTAGTGTAATCCTACAGGATTTAGTTCATCCCTCGTGTAACTATGCTGACATTAACATTCTGACTTCAGTGGAACTGCACCAGAAATGAATTGGGCACATTAACTGAAATAGGGCTGCACAGAACATAAATCTTTGAATAGATCTGTCACTTTAAATTGTATTTTGTTTATAATAGCACTATGTGGAAATGTAAAACCTCCAGTCAGCAGGTGGCATTTTAATATGTCTATATTGTACAGATACCTGCTATACAGCACATAAAATGAAAGTTTATGTCGCAGAATCTGATGACACTCAATTCATTTCACTGACTACCTATTATCAGAGGTGGTCTGATTATATCTTCTCCCAGAGGTAACAACTTACAGCAAATTATTAAAGTAGCATCAGTAATGGTGCTTGCTTTTGTATAAGTGCACTCAATGCTCAATGTATGCTAAAGGCATACACATGAACAGAATTATGTGAGTATGTCTCTATTTAGATTATTATTTGTGCTCGCTAATCATACTGAGACAGTTAAAGTCTAATTAAATTTGCTTCCTCACAAAACTTCTTTTCATCAGCTGAACTTGTTCTTTCTAATTAACGTGCATCACTTGCTACTAGCCTATGCTCCTGGTATCAGTCTTGTGTCTCATGAGAAGCTCCCTGAGGTTGGACACCAATCTTCCTATGGCTGATCACCAAGAGTCTATATGTGATATACAGCTACTCATCAATGAAAATGATGGTAAAGCTTTGCCATTTGAGGTGCTATGGGTCATATATTCAGTGCTAACCAATAAAGTTTATTTGTCAGCTTGCTCATAATATGTAAGTTAGGTAGTTTTAGCATTCTTTATAGGTCATTTTAAGTGTTTTGTTTCCACATGAGGTCAAAAAAAATCACTTTTTTAAAAAGGTAAGAGAAGACACCCAGCTCTAGTTCTAACATTTGTTCCTTTAAATCACAAAACTTTCTAAGAGAAATGTTTTTTTGTTTGTTTTCATGTGTGTTTTTTTTGTTTGTTTGTTTGTTTGTTTTGGGGGGGGAGAGTTGTTTGGTTTTGGTTTTGTTTTGTTTTTTTTTTCTGCACTGAACCTTTGACTTCATTAAAAGCTGCAACAACTTTTATCTGACAACTTTCATTTTTGTCTTAAAAAATGCAGTCAAGTTTAAGAAATATATATGCAGTTTGCACATACAGTGAGAATTGCAGAAGAGTTTTTTTTCAATTTAATTTATTTAATCTTTGCCCAGAGAAGCTGTGGATGCCCCATCCCTGGAAGTGTTCAAGGCCAGGTTGGATGGGGCCAGCATGATCTAGTGGGTGGTGTCCCTGCCTTTGGCAGGGGGGTTGGGTCTTTAAGGTCCCTTCCAACCCAAGCCATTCTATGACTCTATGATTCTCTCTAATCTGCCCAATATATATAACATGCAAGAACAGGAATAGCAACAGAGTTATCTTTGAAACAGCTAACATTTTTTACGATAGGTGTCCTTAGATCAAAGGTTTGTTTTCTACAAACACTGGATTGACATCAGTAAGAGTTCTGGTGTGTTTCTGAGTTCAGAACATCAGAACAGTTACCTTGAATGTTAATATCACCTTTAACAGAACAGATTTAAGCATCATTTTCAAAAAGCCATCACTGCTCATTTTTATAGATAATAATCTGTCTGCAGTTACAGTGGGGTCTCCTGAAGGCTGCAAGGACAAGTAATTATATCTATATTACATAAAGTTAATTCAAAACACTTGTATGCTACATATTTATTAACTGCATGAATATAGCAACTATGAAACAGCCTCAGTTGTGCCAGATGCTATATAAACACGGGGAAAAGAACTCAACATTAGTTTCATTAGCATGACGCATCCTGTTAAAATAGATTACTTAGCTATTAGTCATTGCAATAAAAATCAGTGTAATGGGATGATTTTGAGAAATAATCTCATATTTTGCCATTAAATATGTATTCAAGTATAATTATTTACATATCTTATCTCCGAATCCAGTACTTCGGTGATTCTTTTAAATAAATACGCATCTAGGACCTGCTACAAGCAAGCAAAAAGGGTTTTATATTTGGGAACATATGGGGGATAATTGAGCTGACACGACACTGAAATCATTGGTATTAAATATAAATATAATCATTGACTCTACTGCATTGAATCTTAATTTAAGTTGCTTTGTTATGCCGTATTTTCTAGGTGGCTATTCTCACCTGAAATGACATTTAACTAGCACTTAAAGCAATCAGGTCTTGTCCAACCATAATCATATATATATAAATATATATAAATCTCCATCTAAATATATATGCACACTGCTCCTGCAGACTCTCTCCATTCGAAATCATGCCTATGTTTAAGCAAAGCAACCTGATGACAAACAGAAAATCCAAATGAAGTTTTGAAATACCCAAACTTATTTAAGAGTAATGTCAAAATCAAATAAGGAGGCAGCAGTTTCAAAATTCCAAAGGCAACAGAGAAAACAAAAACCACAAAAGAATGACTATGGGTATTCTGTCCATGTCCAGCAATAAAATTCAATCAAGAGAGAAGCTTAGACTCTTGTTTGCAAATTAGGTCTTGCAAGAAAAAAACATCTATTCTGTAAAACCAAGTCTCATATGAAAAAAATGTCAGTCAAGCACAAAATGCAGCAGATCAGCTGAGTGTAAATTCCAGAGATCAATGACAAGTACAGTCTGCATTGATCACTTCTGGGAGCCGATGTCATTCATGTGGAAGTGACTGTTTTGCTTCCAGAGAGCAGATTATTTGACAAGCTGATACTACCCAATGGTGATGGCTGCTTTGACAGAGGTTTTATTTTTATACCTTAAACTTTCCTTGTCTACTAAAGTTTTGGTTGTTTTAAAGGGAAACTGCCAACTTGCAATTCCAAATTTGTACAGACCTTGAATTTATTAGTATCTCATGAGGAAACTGTTTCTCCTTTCATAGTGTTGAAGATTTAAGTAAATTTCCTACTAGTTTATGTACATACAGAAGAAAAGAGATACACAACATTCACCCTATCAGCATCCTGCATTCTGGCACATTAAATCTTTTCTTACCCACTAACACATGCCCGGAGTAAATTGTGTTTGACAAAACAGAAACAAAACCAAAGCATTTTCCAAATCTAAATCAAAGCTTTCTCAGTCTCTGGAAAGCTGAAAAACAATGGATCGAGCATTAGCTTTGCAATTCCATGTTCTGGCAGGCAGAGAAAATAGATCTCTCCAAAATACTGTAACAGAGGCTTTTTCATCCAAAATATGTCTAGCTGGATCAAATAGAGGCCTTAGGCTTCTGGAAGATGTTGGTGTTTTCTCCTCCATAGTAAGCTCACTCTGGCACCTCATATTTTACAGGATCAAGTCCTGCCAGTTCTGTTTAACAAATACATGAGAGTTCTTTGTAATGAAGATCAAAAAAGCATCTGGCTTTGGGAAAAACAATCATCCCCACTAGCATCATCCAACTAATGAGCATGCCTTTGTTGAACTACACTCACAACATAAAGGACACAGTTAATAACAATGTTTTTCCTGGCTAACTGGAATTCTTAAAACTTTCAATAAACTCTTCCAGCGTTTTAAAAAGACACAAGTTCATGCACAGTTCCCTCTTGAATACGACTGCTTAGTTGTTGTCCTTTCCCCAGCTGCTGGGTGAACAGCATAACAGCAGCAATGCTTCATCGGGAAAATAATTTTAGGAAGAGTCTATGATCATCCTTGTAGCTTTTTAACACAAAAAAAGCATAAAGCACCAGCACTGACCTTCAGCAAGTAGTAGAGACAGTGAGCAGCAGGTTAACACAGTTTTACTTCTGATAGGTGTATATTTAATCAGGCATGTTGTGAATGAATATGAATCTAATGAGAGAGGAAGTGCAGAAAGGCTTTGTATGTCTGAACTTGGCCTGAAGCATGGTTCCCCGATATCTTGCTCTTTACCAAAATTCCATATACAAGACAGTATAAAAAGACAGTATAAAACTCTTTATATGTCCATGTAAAACTATTCTCCCTTGGTACATTTTTGACATGATGCTTTCCTTAGGCAAAGTCTGCAGCCTATATCTAGTTTTGTTTCTGCTGAAGTGTCCTGGAATTGATGTACCTTTCAGCAAATGTTTTACATCATTGAACTGGGTCTTATTAAGATGTCTAGAGGATCTCTTAAACTCTTCACTGAGCCAAAAGAATAGCATGGTATGCACTAAAGTTAGTCAGGTATTCTCCTGAAAAGTGACTACTCTTTACAAAACTGCAAACTAGTATGCATTGGGAAAAATAGTTCCCTTCTCTGAGTGGTGTGTCAAGGCCAGCCACCTTGACTTTCCCCCTTAGGGGTTGTGCTCCTTTAAAACTGAAAATTGCCTTGTCGGTTTCTATTAAATCTGCTGAGACCAAAAGCAAAGGTCCTTGTCTAATGCACTCCCGCAGATGTGGGACACCTCCTGAAAAAGTGCTGGACGTTCATGATCTGTCAGGAAATTAATACAGTAAAGTAAATGGTGCTCCTGGCACAGTCGAGGTCTGATCTTCCTCAAGACTTTACCATGCAAATTTCCCAGTGTGAATAAAAGCAAAGTTTTACCCTCTGCCTGTGAAGCTGATGGAAATTTTGCCATTAGCTTTATCAGAAAGGCTAATAGGCCACAGAAAAGAGATTCCAGAATATCAGCTCTGGTTGGGAGCTCTGTGAGGAAGCAATTTACAATTTTGAAAAGTAATTTGCAAGAGTCTTAGTTAGGTCTAAATAAAATATCAGTATAGAATGCCTCTTTCCATTTTCATTCACTTTTATGCTGGTCACTGGTAACAACACGCTAATACACAGTGACTAATAAAGAAGCAAAAAGCAATGTTCTCAGATATGAGAGCAGATTTAAGCACTCATGGCTTATGTTCCTAATATCTCAAAATCCCACTGAATATTTATTCAGGGAGATCTCTTGTCCTGTGTAATCGTATATTACACGATCATGGTAATAAGAGATTGATTCTTTATCAGCATGTTGTTGTCTCCTTGTTCCCAACACCTGCAAAGTAAACTGGATATTGTACTGCATGTGAAACATAAGGAGATATATTCTGGATAGAATTCCTAGAATGCTTACCAGAAGGATCATTTTTAAAGGTTCTGCAAGCTTTCCAGCTAATAGTCCTACTTTCTATGTCCTGTCATGAGCACCTCTCTTCTACAAACTGTGCTCTTCCTTCTGGATTTTAACATATACTTGCTAAGGCTGGAATACACCCTTAATTCAGGCCAAAAATCTTAAAATCATGTATGACAGGTATCACTGAAGTTAGAAACAGATTTGCTGGGATCTTCAGGATTATATTTGATTAGAGGCTTGATAATCTTAAAAACAGATTGATGCCTTCAAAACTCTTCATCCTGTAGTTGTGACACTCTGAGGGAAAAGATAATATAAACTGGATGTAGCACTTAAACTAAATACTTCTCCACAAACACCTGTCTCTCAGATTATCCATTATAGACATTTTTTCCATATTTTGCAAAGCACATTATGAAAAGCAGTAATGACAATACAACAGAACCTCAGCCCAATTGTGCTTTAAATCTCATCTAGGGTCAGCTATGAAACTGACCAATTAGATCACTGAAGATTAAAGCTGCTTGATAAAACTGGTTACAATTATTTTAACAACCCTTTATCTGAAAAGGGTGTTGAGCATAATTTAGTCTTACCAAACCCCTGAAATATATGCAGAGCATTATGCCCATGTTACAACTGAATAAACACAGGTACATATAGCTGACAAAATCACACAGTAACTACACATGCTGCTGAACAGAGAAGCAAATGGTCCTAACCCTTAGGTCTTCTCTCCATCACAGCTAAATCATCTTCCCATAGGCTTATTAAACTCTTCTCAGTCAAGAGAATTCCAGAGATAACAGTAAATAATTTGCCTAATCTGAAGAGGATTTTAGTATCTTTTTCAGTACGTACTGATCATACTCTCCAAATAAATATAAATGGAATAATTATTTGAAAAGGATTAACCTCCCAAATCTATGTAACTGAGAATCTGAATCATTCATCCCAGAAGCTGAGTTTTGATGGAGCACCAAGCTTCCATTACAAGGGGGTTTATTTTCCCACTACTTGGCTCTTATCTTTCAGTGGCTGTTTCACGCAAGACAACATGCAGAAACACAGCTTAGCCTTCATTTTCCAACTCATCCCTTAATCCTTCTGAAGTCTATTGTGCTTATCACTTCATCGGGAACCCAGAGAGGCTGATTGGGCTGGAGAAATTGTATTTACGATCTTCTTGAAGAAGCAGCACTCTGTACATGAATAATAAATCAACAAGTAAGCTCTGTCAATTTTTCTGTAAATGGGAAGTTTGTGAGCCATTTAATGTGATCTTAATATACCAGTTCTTGCTTTCTGTACAAAACATGCAGTGTAGCTTTTCCCAGTTGGACAGGCCCTGAACTGCATTTTCCCTGTTTGCAGAACATACTGTGTTTCCCAAAACTACATGACATGAGATAGAGATATTCCTTTCATTACTTTGACTTGTTGCTGTGTATTTAAAAGAAACTTTGTGCTCAGAGAAACTCACTGCATTGAGAAAGAAAACAGAAGTCTGTTCTGGTTCCCATAATGGCATTTTCCATACCAGTTGGTTATTGAATTTGGTGATATAAAGGTCTTGTCACACTGAGATGGCAGTGAGCAGTGCATTACTGGCAGTGTGACAATAGCAACACACCTAATGACTGCACCGTAGACAGTAAGGGCAGAAAGAAATGAGAGCACCCCTAAAGTTCATAGTTACATGTTAGATTTTAGCATTGATCTCATCTCTTCACCTTCCACACTACTGCAAATGGAGGGCTCAACTGGTAGGTAGATGTAATGCAGAATTTAATTAAAAATATCTGAAAGCCTAAATCTAAGCCATTTGTTATCCACAAGGTACAGATACAGAGAGGTAAAAAATAAAATAAAAGAGAATGTGTTTCATATGAAAGACATGAACTTGCACATTTACACAGGTTAAATACCTTCTAACACATACCTGGTAATTTGCTGCAAAATGATACAGTACGTTCTAAGGGTGATTTGTGCTCATTCACTGCTCAGCTATTATTTGATTATAAATGAACCATTGTAATCAAATCCAAGCTAGCATGTGGTCTTCCTTCAGTGTAAACACACCGGCATTTTTATAGCGTGGAATTTATTTAGTTCTACATGGTTTTTCTCAGTAAGCACACCTCTAGGACAAAGCTTCCCATACTGCTTACCCTGTGGTTACCATTCTTGGCCTTATTCCTTTCCAACCAATAACTGACTCGTCTCTGGAATTGCAAATATGCATTACTACCCTACGTCTGAAGTTATTAGCCCTGTCAACAAGTGGAAGTTTCGAGTACAGTGCCTTTCCAGAAATAACACAGCTACACGATTGTCAATTACTTTCCACACACTAATTCACACTATGTAGACATAATAGCTCAGTGAGACTGACCTCTGGGATTTCTAGTATGACACTTCATTTTGATTTAGAAATATATATTATATACCATTCCTTGCACAAGGCACAGAACAATTTTGGATATTCTTCTTTTTATCAGCTCGTGAATCTGAATCACAAACTTTCTCTAAGTTCTCTTACAGATGGTCACGGTCACTCCAGCTTTGTCTGTCGATGCAGTGTGTCAGTGCTTCAGAGAACCCCATCCAAGAAACAAAGCACTATGGCACTTTTCCAGATTGCACAAATACACAACGCATTTCTGCCCAACTACAAATACAGAAATGTGCTTCGAAGGAGTGTGCTGTGTTCAGTGGGATCTTGTCCAATTAATCTGATATTAACAAAATGAGTTATGAGTTGCTTGGAGATGTCATTTGTGTATCGTTGAGGAGTCTAACATAATTTGCAGGAAACCCAAGAAATAAAAATATCTTGAGTATCTAGACCTAATGAAAGGTTAGCAGAACTGTCACTGGGAACAATCTCTCCCTCGTTAGTACATCATTTGAGATTTATTTTTAACAGAAGCAAAACATCATGAGAAAGTGCATAGAGGGGCTGACTTGATCAGAAAAGGTGTTGGGTAGCTGCAACAGTATTCACTGTAAAATCAAAACGGTCTGATGGTCTCTATGAAAAGACCATTGAAGTAGGGATTCAGAACTGAAGTCAATCAAAGATTTCAATTCAAGGGTAAGAAAGACCTTACACGTAAGTCTCCTTCTTTTCAGTAGTGTAACTACTAGGGCAGGATGTAGTAAATGAGCTCAATCAGTACAGCTGAAATTTGAAAAGCAAGGACATCAAAGACAATTGCCTTTCCTGAGTTCAGGAAAGGATTTGGTGCAGGTGGATTTTTGGCAGCTGTAAACGAAACCTATCTAGTCTAGACAGGGAGAGGATTTTAGAATGGCCAAGGTTGGAAGGGACCTCTGAAGATCACCTAGTCCAACCCCACCACCTCATTAAATCCTGTTCATAGGCCCCTACAACGTGCCTATGAGGACAGGTTTCACATGACACCTGACACTTCAGGAAAGTGTAACTTGGCATTCTTGTTTCTTAAGGAGACAGATGCTTAAAAATTAGGTGCTAGAGTGCTTTAGATACCAGATCTGCTTTATTTTTTTTTTTTTATTTTTTTTTGGCTTATTCAACAATGAAACACAAGCTCCATGTCCCCCTTAGATTTTGTAATCAGCAGTAGTTTCACTAGAGAGGAAATCCAAATATTTCAAATCAAGTCTCTTAAAACCATATTTATTTCAGTCCAAAGAAAGTAAATCAGCTTAATCAAAGCTATTATTCACTAACCACACTTATCGAAGGGCTGGCAAGCATTTTGTCTCATCAAATTCTCCTTACTGAGTTATTTGAGTCTCAGCACGGCATATTTTTCAATATCATACACAATCAACAAGGGTAGTCGGAAAAGACTTCCCAAATTTAGGAGTCAAATAGGTTACAAAACACTTGAATTATACTTTTGATTAACTGAGTAGTTCTGTTTCAAAAGGTCACATACTCGTAAATTAAAAGAAGCACTGTTGTATCCTAATAGAGGCCATAAGATTTTCAAAGTTAAAAAAAAAAAAAAAAAAAAGTAATTAGTTGTCTATAGCCCCTTTAGCCACACAGTCACTTAACCTGACTTCCAGTATTTATTACACACTTTGATGCTGCTTCTCCCTCTCACTACACCTCCAGCATGAATTCCATTTAAAAATGAATTTCATTTAAATCAGACATTAAGAAGTCACTGACACTTTCACTTCCACAGAATAGACATCACGTTTAGATGACTTTGGACAATTTATCAGTTTAGGAAGAGTGTTTTGTGTAGATGTACATAAATTCTGCTTCCATCCTGTAGCTGTATTTCTAGCTATAAAAACATGAAAAATCTCAGAGACTACATGGTAGGTTCTAAATGGATGTAGCTGAAATCATTGTCATTGCAAAAGGTCCACAATACCCAGATGTCCTTCAGCAGGACCAGTTCTTCTTCTATTGCCATTCTTGGAATGGTAAACAACTATGCAGGATCCTTCTACTACTGCATGGCTTTGATATGCAGTTACTTTGCAGGTAAATTTTACCTGGATAGATTTGGCTCTTCATTAAAACAACTGCATATTAGCTGTCTCTAAAACATGTGGCACTTTAAGAACAGCTAATACATACAAAAGAATTGTATTTTTTTCTGTTCATAGAGAAATATAATAGTACAAAGGCATTGCTTGATTTAAAACTGTAGTGTACTATCTAACATGTTTTGATTCTCTTTCCTGTGCATTACACACAGTGGTACTTTATAATCAAAAAACAGTATAAACAAGCAAGGATGTTGCTGTGCATATAAGGAGAAATCAGTCAATACATCTTGATTTTCTCTTCTGTTAAGCCCTCAATGGCTTAAATTGCTGCCTAAGATCATCTGAGGAATACACAAGAAAGCACAGTACATAGCAGTGCCAATTTACAGATCCATTTATGAATAAATTAGAGGTTGTTTTAGCTTCCTAATAAACATTGCTTACCTACGTCCACCAGCTCTCCACCCTTACCTTCAGATTTAATTGAGACACAGCTTACAAGCAGCAAGTACATTCCTCTTTTGTATTCCCAACTGGGGCTTCAAAACAATCAAAACAAAAACGAGTTCCAAGCATCCTGACAAAAAGTTTTTACAACAGGCAGCATTTCTCTAATATTCTCTCCTTCTTTTCTCATATGATGACCACCAACCTCTCTGTCCATACAGACACAAGACAACAACATTCATTTAGATACCAGGACCTACATCTCTGGAAAAGCGTGAGTTTATCACTTGGAGCACAAATTGATGAAGGTCATAGGCATCTTCTGTAACTAATACAGACAGTTTTGTGGTTGACTGGACCCCTATGTGGCACCTATGGCACTCAATATACAGGGACAGTGAGACACCTTAGGCCAGCAGCCCAAAAAAACACATAAGCAGTGCTGAGAGCAACTCAGATGAACCCCTTCCAGTGAATGAGCAAGTCTCAGTACACAGATTTTTGTGCTTTCTCTACTCCAGTGATTACTCCTTGGCTGAGCCCCTTGTCACACAACAAAATACTTTTCAGAAAATGGATAGTGCTTTCCTGCTTTTCTTTCAATGAATTCACTTCCTGCTAAGGACAGTTTGACCCTGAGTTTATCACATCCTAGACTGTTCTACTTTTGTTTCCAGAAATTTGCTTCCCGTCAGTTTATGCTGAATTCATTTCATATACCAAGATCTTCTGGTATATAAGAATTTGGTCCCTCTGTTTTTAAAAGATGGAATATACCAGCCTTATTCAGTTTTATGTAAGATGCAAGCAGAATTTAAAAAAAAAAAAAAAAAAGAGAAAGAGAGAAAGAGACTTCTAAAAAGAGATCACCATTACTACTTATTTACAGCTTTAAGCTTTCATTTGTTTGATTTCTATTCCAGTTGATCTTTAATCAGTCCTAGGTTCAGATAATTCACATGCACATTTATGAGCCCAATGCAGAAATGGAAGTGGGGTCAGTCATGGAAGTGGGGTTTACTGTTGCAGTGTGCTTACAGAAGTGGACATTAAATTGGTTATTACAAATGAATCCGGAAAGCACCACTACAAAATCTAATTTCATTTGGAAGTATCCACTTACTCAAATAGGCCTGACACTTTAGGCAGAAAAGAGATGTGATACTATAAAATTAGACACCAGATCTGTAGGAGAAAAATGTCATTGGTATTTAATGTTAACAGAAGAGTACCTGTATTATGTCTCAGAATATAATGCATTGAATGGTAAAACAGAATTTTTGTGAAGTAAGAAAGCAGCCAGTACTCTCTTCCTTGACAAGCCTTATCCTGAGCACTTATTTAATTTTCTTGCACTATGGCCTCTTACATAAGGTTTGTCTTGCATTGACAAATCCAGTGCTGAATGCTGACATAAGTAAGATCAGGGCAAGACGACTACTTCTCTAAACCTTTCCCTCATTCGTTATAGGTGTATGAGATACTTAATGGTCTTATGAGAGAATTAATACTTGGTAGAATATGCTGTTTAAGGATATTATGTCTCTCACGTAAATAAAAAAGGACAAAGGGAAATTCTGAACAAATTCTAGAAAGAACATATATCCAATTCTCTTTGCTGCTACATCTTAATATTTCAAAGGAGGCAGGTAGACAAATAAACAACTCAGGGAAAGGCCTGGCTGTACTCCACAGTCCTTTGGAGGCACAGGGAAAAGATACGAGTTTGTCTCTTTACCTTCAACCACCATAACAAATTTGTTAATCATTTGCTGGTAGACCACTACTAAATCCAATAGAATTCACTGAAGCTGATGGATCACGGTGCTTAATTTATGTTGTGAAGACTTAGTCTCTAGCTCGGACCTTTCCAGTTCAAACATTTCAAAGGAGACATTTTCCTGCAGATACATGATTCTAAAATCTATGAAATGAGAAGTAATTTAAAACATTCCATGACTGGAATGGAATTTCAATGCTATAGCACCTTAATGGACTGGAAATGACCCTATTATAACTAAAAAGAAACAAGCTGTCATGGAAATAAATAATAGTATAATGATGGACACGTCTTAAAGAACACTGGTGTGTGAACCCAAAGCTGAACTTAACCGGAAGTACCATTTTAATGTGTGGTTTAGCATCTGAGCTCCTGCCTGAAACAGGCAGAAAGTTATTTGGCACTATTTTCATTCACTTTATCAAGGGATAAAGAATTCAGAATCACAATTGTCTTTTCTCATAGCAGCCCAGCCTGACCATGCATCCACCACTAGACTTTCTCACTTTCCATGCACTTAACTCACAAAACTCACAGGCTGAAAAGTGAAATGCAAGCAGAAAAAATGTTCCCGTTCTGGGTTTAGTATTTTAGGGGGAAAATTGAAACACTGTTAGCTAAAAATAAATAAGTAAATAAGTAAGTCACCCTATCTTGCCATAATCCATTAACATATCATCCAACAGCAGAATTGCAGAGCTCAGGAGGGGTGGTGCATTTATGATTATTTCCTTGAATACGCTGTTTATCGTATTTAATTATATTGATCTTTCTTTCAGTACCCAATGTATGTTAGGCTGTGTCACAAAAGCACAGAGGTAAACCTAAGATAAATGGCTTTTTTTGTTGTTTTGTTTTTCAAACAAGGCTGCCTCAGCTTTAATTACTTAAAGTGTTTTTACAAACAGCTCTGACTTCCTTGCTGCCAGCTTCTCAGTATCTGACAAAATCGGCTGAACTCTTAAGTAACCTAAATTTGGGTTTATCAGTCCAACTTACCCTTTCTGAAAGTCTTCATAATGAAGTCAAGAAGTCTGCATACACCCTAAAGCCACAGTTTAGACTTCATAACACTCTTAAAGCAAGTACCTTACTAAGACCCACATATGCTTAAGATGCCTAAACAGAGGCCTAAATTTTCATGCAACAAAACAAGAAGAAAGAGAATTACAACATCGATACAAAGAGTGAATAATGGGGTTTTGTTTCAAATCTTCATTCTTTCTGAATAACCTCTACAACCTCTACAAAGTTGAATTGAAACAAATCTAAAGCTTTTCAACAATGCTGAAAAAAACATCTATGTTGATGTAAATCTATTCAGCTCAAACAAAACAGTTGTTACTTTTGACACTTTTGTTCCATCTTCTTTTTCATCTTATTACATTTTAAATTAAATATTTTTTCATCTTCAAAACAAAACCTTAAGCATTTTTCAGTAGAAAAATATCAAAACAATATAAGCTTGTATTTCCAAAGCAAAATATCCTTCAAAGTATATGAAGATGAAATGTTTCAACACAGAGACATTTCCTATTTTTCCTCTCAACTATTAATCAAACAAAACTGAAATTCACAAATAATTTTGAATGAAACTGAAATTTACAATTTGCCTCTGAAATTTAGTCCAAATATAGCTATGTAACTACTCAGAAAGCACACAACTGTATAGATATATGTAGATTATTTTAACATATTAAGTCAATATTTCTTGTGGAATTATATTAGCCCGGGTACACGCAATATATTGCTTATATATCATTTTTCTATTTAACTGGTTTAGAAACTGCACACACCTGCTGCAGGAATAATTCAAGATTGGAAAGAAATTCTAATGCCAGTTGTGAAAGTTTCTTCAAAGTATTTTGCATGCATATGAAACAATGAACCTGGGACTCTGCTACCAGAACTGCTATGATATAATTGGGGGGGGGGGGGGGTGAGTTTAGGCAAATTTAGATTGGAAATGAGTCATAATTAACTACTGAGTCCATGTATGTTGGATGAATCCCAGCTGTCTTCCTAAAAAGACAGGCTAAAGATGAAACTATGGTTGTGTATTTAAAGCAGAAAGTATTTGAATAAACCATTTAGCAAAAGTTTAGTACTCAGAATACAACATACTTCTTTTTTTTTTTTCAGTTAATTTAAAGGAGGTCTTTTATTACCTCCTTTTCTATGCCTCCACCCCCTCCACAGTTCTCCTGCTGTTTAGTATCCTGGATTAGTATCTTTGAAGTTTCCTACAAGGCTTATGTCACCTGTATCTTTTATATGAACTTCCATCCCCTCAAAAACAAGCATTATTAATGAATGCAGATCAACTCAAGATGAAGTTTTAAAATGGACTATTTTCAGTATAAAAGAAGAGAATGCTAAAATGAAGCACACTGGAAGTTAGAATAATGTGTATCATGTTGAGACTTTACTTTAAGCAGCTATAAAGGTGTCAGCATGACCTTCACTGAAACAAAGCACGTGCATTCCTGTTTCCCACATTTCTTTGACTTTGGTCTTGCTCTAAAACCCATTAACAGGTGCTTTTTAAAGGAATTAATTAAAAACATTTTCCCTGAAACTGTTTTATTGCTCTTAAATATACATGAGACAAGAGCTCCCCTATCACACTAATTTAAAACTGCCAAATATGAAGTTCCTTTTCATATAGGTAATTTGAACTGGTCAGTTTAAAGAAGCTTTACACATGTAGAAAGTTTAAAAAGTTGTTTGTTAAATACTTCAGTTATAATTCATTTAAAAATCCTATTATGTTTGGTTACACAAGACTGCATTTAATATACTTAAAGATGCAGTACTCCTTAGCTGTGACATATTTATGGGTTGCACATTAAAAAGTTTATAAAATAATGCAGTATATTCTCAGTGCCAAACAGCTCTCAATTAAGACAATTATTCAGACTGTCTGTTTGTAATTAGGTATGAAATAATTTATGATTATGATGATAAGTGAGCAATTTTATTTTTTTTTAGAATACTGTATTTTCTTACAGAAAGGTTTCCGTAATATAGCCAGAACTCATAAATTACTCACCCTAGACTTTAGGCAGATTTCTTGTGGAAATAATAAACACATGGATTAAATCTCAACAGCATGTGTCAAAAATAATGAACAGGATAAATGCTATCAAACTTGAAAATAAATCCAGTCTTGACATCGATTGATCTAGGACTGGGTATTGATGCATACCATTTGAACCCCTTAGAAATATGCTGAGGACAGAACCTCAACAGATTCATCTTAGGTAAGGATTCAAAGGTTGGATGCTTATCTGTTGTACAGCCAGTTTTATCTGCCAGTTTGATCTGCATGATCAAACTCTCTCCTGAGATTTCTATTGAAATTTCACATGCGCAACATGTTCTGCAAAAAATAGCCTCTGTTATGGTATTGTAAACCTTTAGTGACAACAAAAATATGCATAGTAAAAGGTTTTATACTAACAGTAAAAATAAATAAATAAATAAATGAAATATGTAGCTAAAGTAACAGTTTTGTTTTTTCATTCTTGTTCTATTTTGCCTCTCCCGAGGTCCACAGAAAAACTCTATCAAGGATGCTCTCAGCTATGTTTCACATCATTTCACAGACAAAGGAGGCAGACTGAAAGACCGTCTAAGCTTCTGCCACCCTACTAAGCCTTCCAGATGATACCATCCAGAGGTACTTGTGCAACAACAGTCAGAGCAGCACAAATAAGGAGAAAATAAGGAGAAAGTGGATATTAAAATCTCTGCAGAAAAATCAGCCATGTAGTTAAAATACAGCATTAATCATTTTTTTAGAGGTGCTTGTTTTACATGAAGATTAAATCCTCAACAATGTGACTATTAAGAAGCTATTTGTTTTTCATGGGCATACAAAGAATCTGGAATAATTACAGTTAAAACAGCTCTTCTTGTTACTTAAAAAATGCCTAGAAGTAAAGGTATTAAAGTCACCACAAAGGAAAAAAAAAAAAAAAAAATCACCTCTGACATTAAAATAAATCTCAGAAATTTCACCTAACGTGTAGGCTTTTTTTCCTGTAAAATTACCATTTTCAAAAAGAGGGGCTGGTAATGAATGTGCTTCTTCAACCATGACAATAGTATTGCTACTTCATTCTCATAATGTTATGGGACCCCAGGCAGCTCCAAACTTCATCCTGGAATGATGGCATATTTCATGATTATGTCCAACTCTGGCAGATAAGAGCATTTATATGCTAATAACAGCAATATGAGTAGCTCTAGAATTTCACCATAAGCAGTGAAGCTTTTAATCACAATAAGCCTTATGGGCCCAATTTATCTACTTCAAAAAAAAAAAAAAAAATCACAATACCTACATAAGTGTTCCAAAACATATTTCCCTTACATCAACTTTTAGGGTTCTGTAAAATATGAAATGCATGGGAAAAGAGAGTATTTGGTACCTCAGAGGACCAGGTTATTAATAAAACATGGATTACTCATAAAGTCTTCCAATCACTAGAGAAAATGAAAACTATATCATGGCAACAGGGTGATGTTTGGGAAAATGGAGAATCAAAAGGTACTGTAGGAACCCACTAAATCATCTTTCCAGAGGAAGCATTAGTCTACAGTCACAACTGTAATTTACACTGACTTTAAAGGAGCAAAACTCTGCTTAACACTCACCATATTGCCTGTAAAAGTTGCTTGGCCTGTTTATACCAGCAGCCATTAGGAGTATGCCTTTTTTATAGCTGACAGCATTGTGTATCCAGGTGGTCTCACTGTTTCAATTATATGTTCAGTTAGGTCCCATCTGGCACAGAAACTTGCTTGTAATTCTGCCATCATGTTGGAAGTCTGACTTCCAGCACAATAGCAATTCAAGCTTCCTACCACCAGGGATGCTGGACACTGGCTTGCAGTGGGGAAAAAGGATAGGTACATTTCTGAATTGCTCCCTGCTTTTTCTAACTGCTACACCACAGGAAAGTGTATGGTACTTGTGTTCTGAGGCAGCTTTCCTAGCTGAGAGGATTTTTCACGTGGCATTATGGTGGACAAAAATATTTCAGTAATGAAAAATATTGTAGCATACTTTGGAGCCAGAATGACTCCGAAATTCTTTTCAAACTTTTAACAGACTAGACTTCAATGTTACAACTTTTTGTTTGTTTGTTTAATGATGTACATATGACATCAACTTTGCCTCTAGAATAATTATCGGCATCACATATATTCTTTCTAACAGACTCTGCTTCTATACTTGCCACTTCAAAGCAATGATTTTCTTTTGGATGTCAAAATTCTGTCAATATTAAGTGTTAAATTATTTCCCATACATTAGGGATTAATTATTAAATCACACACTTCATTCCAAGAAGGAGCACTTGACTCTCTCCATACCAAGAACTGAATAAATGTCAGAAGCACAAATGCTCATTAAAAGGAATCCCTTTCCAAGTTAGGCTACATATTCCCGTGAAATCTTGTTGAATGTTCCTCCTTTTGCAGTAAATGCAACACTTCTGCATTTTCAAAACAGTTATTTAGGCATATCCAAGCTGTTTCTGTGATGGCATTTAAGCAGAGTGAATAACCTGATCTGACCACGTGGCTGATTCTGCTTTGAAGAACATGTTGGACTGCACATCTCCTGAGGTGCCTTCAAACTTGAATTATCCTGTAATCCAATGATAATCATCATTCGCCTCTTAGACAACTATCACTTATATTCCACCTGGTACAGTCATTCATTTAACCCATTAAATAAACAAATCCTATTAAAAGTTTGGTAAGACTTAAGTTACTTTTGATATGAAAATAAATAAATAAATAAATAAGGTAAACACTGTGAAACAGAAAAATTTGCTCTGAAATGATCATTCACAAATGTGTTTGAAGAACACCTAAGCAGAGTAGTCAAAATTCACCTTACAGGCTTCAAATAGCTACCCTTCTTCACAGAATCTTTTGGATATACTCTAAAAGTACACGTGAAAGAAATATAAATAATAGCAGTTCAGAATTCCTCACACAAACGTTACAGCCATACAAAGAATAAAATAAGCAAAACAGAACCCAATGGTTTCCTTCTTTTTAACTTAGGGAGCAAATGAAGCCTGGGCTGTAATTACATTCCCAGAGAGTACCACAGACAGCGAAAAATGAGAGTTCACCACTTGCATTATACAGCTACTAATGCCAATCTCCTCTACAGAGGTTGATGACATGCAGTAGAGAAAGCTAATACATTGATCAGAATATTCTGAGGTAAAACAGAGTTTTCCCAGACTTTCATCAATTTGGTTGCCTCAGAGACCTGATATGGAGGAGCTGGTTGGTATTAACTCCGTATCTCTGAATATGTACCTAAAGCTAGATCCTGGGAGCTCCTAGGTCATCCTTACAGTGTTTCTTTTAAAGCTATCCTAATTAGAAGATAAGGATTTCCTCACCACAAGAGATTCCACAGCTAGCTCCACAGTGTGAACAGCTCTAAAAATCAGGAAGTGCAAAGAAAATGTATTCTTTCCCTTCCTACTGTGTATCCCAAATTGTAATGAAAAGAACATGGTGTGAGTACACGTTACTATTATTATTTGTTATTATTATTTACTACTACTACTACTACTACTACTGGAGTTAAGAAGCAACATTAGAAACTGACTCAAACTACTCAAACCAACTATCTCTACAGAGCTAGAATAAAGGTTGAGTCTGAAACATCAAGGCATAGCTCCCACCTAACTGCATTTCCTCACAGCAAAAGCAGCATGCATTACCTGATGGCTGGACAAATCTTGAGCCAGCACACAGCTGTCTTGCTAGCAGGGCTTCCACCACATGAATGCCACCAAAAATAAACTAAGACCAGCCTCCTCTAAAATATCAAGCCACTATCCTCTAACTCCAGCCTTCAAGGCTTTTAGCTACCATAGTGACTGCCACATTATAAGAAACTGGAGAGAACAAAAAGGTAAGATTTACTATTTACTTACAGCTGAACAACAGCAGGAATAGAAAAGAGAACTGCACACAGCAGATGTTCGGTAAGTCATTAATACAATTTTGGAAGATGCTCAGGTATTACGGTGATGTAAGGCCTACAGACTTCCATGCAATACATGGTACAAAACAACTCTTACAAGATGTCTATGACAATTTCTCAATCCTTAAAGCAGTTTAAGTGTTCATGTTATATGAGAGAAAAAATGAACTTTTGGATTGTTATTAAAGCAAAATACTTAGGAAGTAACTCCACAGTGCCTTAAATCATGCAACAACCATGTAATATACAAAGTTGAACTCTGGTTATCCTTATTAAATAACTTGTTAGCAGTGAATGAGAATTTAAATTACAATCTTCTTCTACTTAAATGCATAATTAGAAAACTTAATTTCAACCATTATTTTACATGAGCAAAACCACTAAAATAAAATGACTCATTATTTTAAGGAGATAAAAGTGTGAAAAACAGCTAAAAGCTCAGAATAATCCAGGCTCAGTTTGCTTATACTCTTTTTTCTCTGACAGAAGGCATTTCATCGGCAATACTAGAAATGAACTGAGCTTGCCATAGTCCACAGCTGTCTTTGTTTTATTTGTCCTTTTCGATGTATTTTAGCCAGTGTGAACATTTGTTTCAAATTCCTGTTTGATATAATGATCTAGTGACTGAATTCTTGTGAAACTAAATAGCTGCACAGATATATCACAGCAAAACACTAACAATTTTGAAGGAATTAAGTTTTTCAAGTTTGTACATTGTACATACCAATGTATTTGCCAAAAAAATTATCTTTCACCCTTCATTTTCACATGTATAGCCTGCAAAAAACTGTATTAAAACCAATCTGTAATATGGCAGTGATACATTATATTTCTGTTTCTGTTATTTCCATTTTCAAAATATGAAATCTTCCTCGGAGTTTTTTCTTCCCCAGGAGCCCACTCCACTGCATCTGCTTTCCTATAGCTAACTTCCTCTGTCCAAGTAAGCTTTTCTGTACTACAGTCCTGTGCATCACTTCATCTCTTCTATGTCCCTTGCTCTGATTTACTGGAGGGCATCTTGGCTACAGGTTATCTGAGGATACTTCAAGCAGAAGTACAACTTCAAAATGAGTGTGGGTCAGAGGCAACATGTAATACATGCATAAAATGTGGTAATAGACCTGAAAACTTACACACCTCAATGGAAAAAATCTATACAGAAAGATGTTTCAGCCCAGAGAGCTATCCAGCAGAAGACTTACCTCAGAAAACATGCCCTGACCATCAAGCCAAGCACAATGGCCAGAAGGGTCTTCTTCAAAGTACTTTCAAAGGCCCCAGTTATGCAATTGATTAATTACAGCTATTGTGCAGGCAATATAAAACTGGAGGAGGAAGTCAGCAAAAGTGGAATGATTAAGAGGAATGAAGAATTTTGACAGAAACTGTTGGGGGAGTAAACCTGAAAACTTCAGGGTGCCTACTATATTCAAAGAGACACATATAATAATACATATTGCTTCTATTCTCTTCCAAAACCACTGCTATTTCTTTTTCTATTTTCAAGATTAAATAAATAAATAATTTTTCCAGCAGTGCCAAAGCATGAAAATTTTAGCATAAAAGACACTGTTTCCCACTTAAGCAAGTAAATTTGAAATCTTAGAACAGCAACAGTTCTACAAGATTATCTGCAGTGGTCCCCTCTACTCCTATATTGGCGATTCTAATGCAGTAAATCCCAAACAACTTTGTATAGACTTGCAATGTTACAAAAGGAGCCAGACAGAGGACACAGTAATGTCTCAACTGTGTGAATATCTCAGATTAGCCCATTCTAATGATTGATAGGCAAGACCTGACACTGCCTTTCTTCAAAGCAAGCCTTAGGGAAAGGCTTGAATTCTTGCTGCTATTCAGTTCTCTCTCTCTCCCCCCTTTTTTTTTTTCTTTTTTTTTTTTTTTTCAGATGATTCAGCACTTTCAGGATCTTATTTGTGTTCATGTTCAGAGCCAGACAGCATTAATTTTTTTTCTAGATATTTTTTTTTTGATGATAACATTTCAAACCCAAGCACTATACAGCTGGCAAAAATAAAATGTTTATCCCAAAGGGAGTTATTTATTTTATATTTTAAGAGATTGCAGCCCTTAGGAACTACAGTTCAGTGCTTATCCTCTCAGAAGCACACACTTGAATGAAAACAGGATGGAATCAACCAAACCGTAGGAAAGAAGAGCCAGACTTTGCTTTGGTGTAAATGGGTTTTCAACATTCTGTACTGATATATAGCAGCTGATGGTTTGACTTGTGCATTTTCAGAAAAGAAAATCAATGTTCTCAGGCTCTGTTTCAACTCTCTGGTGATATAGTGGTATTTGAGAATCTTTATAGTTATGTATCTTGTAATCGCCTTTGGTAACAATTAATATGCAAAATAAAAATGAGAAATAAATCCACTTCCTTGCTTATTTAAGCAAAACTTCACAGCCCAGGTAGCACACAGAGGACTAGAATATGTTCTTGGGGTTTTATGTTCTTGAGGATGCAGCTGGGAAGACTGCTGCAGTTATGCATGAGTTTCATTGTGGTTTAGGGTGAATCAAAAACTTCATCTTATAAAACTTGTAAAAGCAGAAAGTGATCATAATTCTCAGCAGTCTTTCATTTTAGTTCATAATCTTTCTAAGTCACCATGATCACGCATGTTCTAAGTAACATTTCTATTGTCCAGCCTTTCCTATTTATCCTCTCAACACAGCTAAAATGACTGTCCAAATTCTTATCAGCCAGCATCATTATTTCTTGCCTTGTTAAAGACAGTCATTCTTCCTTTACAGGCACTCAGTACACTACTGCAAACAGTGTTTCTTCAGCTATGTTACTTCTCTTTGGTCATTTCTCTACTGATCTCCCTTAAACTTTCTCTCCGCTGACATGGCATCTCATCTCACGGAATTTCTTCTCTCATTTCTGTTTCTTGATCCATGAAACTATACTCCTTTCCTGATATGTCACATTTTAAAATTTGTTTCCCTTCGTCCATATTGCTCCTCCCAGGCCAGACAGAATCTACCCACCCTTGCAGAACAGAAGAGTGTTTTTTTCAAATCCTTCCATCACCATGAGGGAGAGGATGAATTTGACAGCCAAGTGGCATTATTCAGTAGAGAATATTGCTCATGCCATTACAAATAAATCAATAAAGCTTCAGAATTTGATTATTTTCCTCTTCTGGTCATCATGGATTACAAAGGAACAGACTTTTTTTCTTCATGCAGAAGGCCAAGGGGGGCTCCTGGTGGTAGAGGCTTGCATAGTGTAGCACATGGAGTGAGCCTTTTCCTACTGTTTACATTAGGAAGGCATGTCTTATCACACTAGGTCTTTAATTCATTCTTGGTTGTCAAGCTGTGTGGTCACCCGTGTCTATCAGTATTAACACTGACTTGATTTTTTTACCACAAAGGGTCCTTTGCACCGCTGGACCTTTTAGTATGAACACCAGTGCTGTCACAGAAGTGTCACTATGTAAGTAAAAGCATCTATATTACATCAGTCCTTATCTTGGGACTATCACACTCAACATGATTCTAAAAGCCCCTCTTCTCATGTACATCTTATGTGTCTAAAATAAGCTAAGCAGCCCTTGCTTCTCATGGTCATACAAAAGAACCAGTGCTCAATACTTTTCAGCATTATTAAAGTATCTAAGGATGACCTATAAGCTAAGTTTATATATATACACACACACATGTATATAAGTATATATATATATATATATACAAGTAGAAAATCCCTACTTTGTTAACACCAGAGTACTGACAATGGCTGTTAGCAACATATCTTGGAACTGAGTATCCCTGTAAAATTCATATACATGTTCAAATATGTATAGAAGTGGTATTGCTCTGCTTCTTTTAATTAGTATTGCACCTCCACTATCACCTTGGGAGCAGTATGCTTATTGGGGTGTTGTATAGGTAGCATCCCATTTCAAGTCACCTGAGTTACCTGAGGAAAAAAAATAATTTAGAGCTAAATTTATCCCTTAAATTGTCACTGTTGTATTTGTCTCATTTTCAACCTTTAAAGTTACACTTTGGATCACTGCACAAAGCAGTTCTTCAAAAATATTTTATTTATTATCTGAATTGGCTTTTTGCATTTTGTTCCTGAGTGATATTAAAGACTGGTTGCTTATCTTCATTTATTGAATAAGTAATTTCCTTTTCTGATACTCCTGCACCATAGTTGCCCCTTAATGGAAGACTGCTAAAAGATGACAATTTTTAAAGTAAGCACTTTCCTACTTTTTTAATGTAAGTAATAATTTTAAAAATCACTTTTCCTTATATTTGTTCTTGTCTATGTAACGCAGAGAAAACAAGAAAGAAAAAAAGAGTCTCAAATAGGTAACTGATGCTAATATTGTAGCGCTTTCACTCTCCAAGGCAGATTAGCACAAATTAAATTTTGCACTACCTTCACATAGCTGTGACTGCTCCATTTGATTCTAGTGGATTTGATTAATTTCAATTATTTAGGTGTGCCGCATGAGTAGCACAAAACTAGTTGATTGCATTCTTGATTGAGTTACAGTATATTTGTATGGGTAGATGTAGCCAGTGTTATTATTCTTATATTAAAGTTAAATAAATGTGCTTTTTCATTAGAAAATAGTTTCTATGATCTTTCATTTGCATCAAGTTATTAAAGATTTTTCTTAGGATACAATGAAATCTGGCTAAAGGGGAGAAAAATAAAGAGAATTTGCTGAGCACCAATGCTTCAATTAATTAACTTCTGTTTCTGTAAATAGCCTTAAGTGAAAGAATCAAACTATTATGTTTTGTAGATGAATGATCAGCAAATGCTCAAACTCATCTGTCATGGTCTAGTTTTGTAGCTTGACAAGAAAAATGAAGCCAGCATTTTCTGAACTCATAAAAGGTTTGAATTGTGGTTTACATAAAATCCACATTTAATTACAGTGGAACCAGTGGAGGGATTGAATCCCTATTCAGTTTGGCAGCAGGGTAAAGGGCTTATCATCTGTCCTTCACAGACATGAAAGGTTAACACAAAGTGTATACATGTTTTCATGTCATCTAACCTCTGGATTGCTCATATTCTCAACTTAATGTAGTGGGTCAACATTTCTACAGTCAGAATTTTTCATGAGGGACATGTTATTTTTCCAAGGGTTTAAATGCTCACTCTGGCCACTCATTTATTCTGCCAGGACATCATTTGCCAAAAGAGACTGACAAAGTAAAACAGGCACTATGCTCGTGGAATGAGAACTCATTCTTCCTCTTGGTCTTGTTTTTCTTCAAGAGGAAGAAAAATTATTCCATGACCTTAGACAACTATAAGTCACTGGGGGAGAAGGATTTTTGTAACAGGTTGTATTTCTTTCTTGACTACACTGCTCACGGCACTGTAGCAATATCATAACTACATTTCTGTGAAGCAGCTGTGCTTATCAGCAGTTCCATGAGTTCCTTGCAGAGACATGTTACCCATGAGTAGTGTTATTTACAGATCCAGAGCATTTACAAATGAGGGGATAAATATTTGAGAGGTCAGGGTAAGTCTGACAGTCTCTTGTGTCACCAAATCATACAATTATATGCATTGGAATACCATTTTTACAGGTTTTGTGGCTAGAACTAAGTTCCTCTATTCTAATAGCACCTCTACTACCTCTCATTCTAAAACAAAAATAAATTATATAGTTGTAATTTATTTAATATATATATAATCATTTATACATATATTTCAGATATGTAATGTTACATTATATGTATAAATAATATACTAAATATTTTATATGCAATTTATTGTGTACATTAAATATAAAGGCACTATCACTCAAGTGCCTTTAGGTAGAATCTTACAGATTAGCATGCAACAGGTCTTCAAACCGTTGGAAAACATTTTCTAAAGAATCAGATATTTGAGTACAAATGTGTAAATATTTTATACATTTATTTATATAGATGGTAGGGTGAAAAATATTTTTTTAAAGATGTTTTGGAAATACCTTAGGCCCCTACAGAGGTTTAGTATGTTTTTACTTTAGCTCTCATAAGTGCTGAATATGATCATATGCTTTATACTGGACACAGAAGGTTTTTTACATCTCTTCAGTTACTTCTGAGACTGCAAAGTAGTGACTTCAGTAACTTAGGGAAGTGGGACCTAGTTACATGTGGGACTGAATTTTTTTAACCGTAAGAAAACAGTTATATATGTTACAATACATGGAGTCAAATGGAAACTCTACAGCAGCGGTAGGGAGGAAGATCAAGTTCCACTGAATCCTGGTGTGAGTACTAGCACATCTGATTGAATCTCTTTTTCTTTCCTCCATTCAGATTTGATATGGGCATTTAAATATTTGGTCTAAAGTGTGAGGAGCATAAGGCTTAACTTCTACTTACTCTGTATTCAGCCAGCAGCTTTTTCACTTCTTGCTGTGGGACCTATGTCAACAGGTCTCATTTGTTATAGTTGGTCAGCCATTCCTCCAAAAGAAAAACTCCTCTTCCATGAACTTCATGCATTAAGTGTCAGTCATAATGCTTTTTGTCCTTGAAAAATCTTTTAATCTCTATTACAAGCAGTAGCAGTATTGCCTGAATTGCCAGGTCTCATATGCCAATCTCCAAAAGGAAATCCACGGCAGAGGACTCAGCACCCCATCTGCCCAGCACACCTTCCAGGCTTTGCATCTTGTTCCCTTTTGAGGTATCCAGGATCAGCTCAACCAGCTGTATGTCATTATCGCGGACAGAAGACCAGTCAGTTGGCTAACCCAAAACCATCCACCAGCCATTAAAACAGAGCAGACACGTGGACAGGAGCAGAGCTGTTATCCAACAACTGCAGAGCCTCTCCTGTGTTTCCACAGATGAGTGCTAGCCAGTTCAGTCACAGCTGGCCCAGCTTCCACAGCCAACACTTCTGCTTCCTTTTTTATCACTGTCCATTGTTAAAAAAGGTTGAGAAGTGTTAACTTCAGCCAGGCAAATTCTTGGCTTCTAGCACTTAACTATGTTGGCAGTCACACCACTTAAAAAGTTGACAGTAGAACACCAAACTAAATGAAGTTACTACAGCTCTAACTTTAAAGTAATATATGCTTTGGAAGAACGAACGAGTAGCTGCTAAACAGCTTCTTTAGTGTGTATGCTAACAAGGGAACAAGACTTACCTTAAAGTCTAATAACAGTAAGAAACAACATTATCTCTTAATTGAGATATTTGAATTGGTTTCTTTGGGATCTATGTGCTCTCACTTGCAGAGGAGGACAAAAAGTACTTTTTTCATCCCACTATAATGTTATAGAAAATATTTTTCACTAAATACTCCTCTTGCAGTCATAGTGTACACATTAATGAAATAACATCTCATTAAAGATTTACCACATGCTCTTTGACAGGCTCTATCAAAAACAGTCCAGTCCATGAGTAAAAACTGATTTTACTATAAATAAATAAATACATAATTGTTATTCTTCTGCACACTGATGCTAAACCACTGCACTGGTATCAGTTATATTACCATATCACTGCTGTGGATGGAAAGAAAGAAGAGTCTGAAACATTTCCAGAAACCTTTCATACCATTCCACTGCATAATTCTCATGGTGGTTTTAAGCTGCCTCTCTTTACAAGCCATGTAAACGCCAGCCTGTCTCTGGAGCTGCTATGAATATCCTTCCTTCCTGTTCTCTGATCTCCTTTCTTTACTTCAAAAACCTTATTTTAATTCTACAGAAAGTTTACATAGCTACAGAATAATGACCTGAATCACAGTTGACTGCAGGTCCAGTTCTCAGGAAAACAAGTTAATTCTCACTGGATTCAGGAATGACCTATTCCATTCCATTTCACTTAACTCATTTCTCTTGCCTTTAGTGAGATTTCAACAGGATATCTACTACCAAAAATTAGATTCTTAGTGCTGAGTGTATCTTTTGATGGAAAAGCCATTATTTTTGAAACAGTAGCAAAAAATAAATAAATAAATAAAATCCATCAACTTGGGGTTTTGTACTTTTATCTCTTTTACCTCTTTGTAAATAAAATAAAATGAGACAAAAATGCAATAAAAATAATGAGAAAAGATACATCTCCTTGTGTGATGTTCAGAAGTTAAGCTACATCAAACTCAACTGGCCTATTCATTTAGAAGATGTAAACATTTCAAGGCAGCATGTTATTGTGAAATTAGTAGAGCAGAAACTTTTGAGGGAGAAAACATTTGGTAGCTCTGCAGGTGTACTTACCTTTATCAACACTGAGAAAGCTTCCCAGAATGCTGGAGTTATGGTCTAATGCTGTACTGGGTCTGGCTGGGATGGAGTTAACTTTCCCTGCAGTGGTCCATATAGCGCTGTGCTCTGTACTTGCAGCTAGAACAGCAGTGGTATCACACCAGTGTTTTGTCTCTTGCTGAGTAGTTCTGGCACAGCATGAAAACTCCCTCCAGCCCCCCACACCCTCTCTCAAGCCATCAGGCTGGGGGTGGTCAAGACATGGGGAGGGGACATCACCAGAAGAGCTGACCTAAACCAACCAAAGGCATATTCCATGCCATATGGTGTCACACTCAGCAATAAAACGTGGGGAAGGGGAAGGAAAGAGGTGGGGGGAGGCTCTCGTTATGAAGATGTCTGTCCTCCCAAACAAGCACTATGCATATTGAGGCCCTGCTTCACGGATCACAGTCAAACATTGCTTGTTAATGAGTAGATAATTTTTTTTGTTCCCTCTGTGCTTCCACAAGGTCTTTGTTTGTTTGTTTTTTCCCTCTTCCTTTTCCCTTTGATTAAATTATCCTTATCTCAACCTGTAAGCCCTTTTTTCTTTCCAGCTTGCTCTCTTCTTTCCCCCCTTTCTTCCCTTCTCATAGGAGGGGGAGTGAGAGAGAGGCTGTGGTGGATTTTAGCTGCTCAGTAGGGTAAAACTACCACAAATGGAAAGCCTGTGCTTTAAGTAAGATGTAAAAGTAAAGCAGTATTCAGAGGTTATGAGCCAGATCATAAAAATACTGAAAATCATATTTCCAAAAAGAAAAAAATATATATGAATAGAAGAGGTTAGTTTCTTTCTGATCTCTTGGTCTTTAATACTTACTTAGCCATGTAGCAACAAGGAAAAAAATAAAATCAAACTGCCTTAAATGAAAGGTAACAAAGCAGAAACTGGCTTCAGTAATTTCAAACAGCCCCTGAGGCTATCTCCTATATTCCCGTAACACCATGTTTTAAACTTTTCCTTGTCCATGCAAGCTAGAAGCTTATTTTTTTGGAATCGTGGCTAAACTTCTCAGACCAGGACCTACTGGTTCAGCAGCCAGTAGTTATGTAGTGCCAAGTATGATGAAATTCAGAATAAAATTAAGGAAGCCAGAAACCCTGTTAAGGTCTTCATTAATTTGCTTAATTAAAACTCTCATAATCCCCTTCTGCAATTATAGGTGCACTAGTTTTAACAGCAAAGGTTGATTATTCTGGTATTTATTCCATGTTTGTCTTAAAAGGGCAATCTGGTAAAGGAGGTCAACAAAAAAAAGGGTTCGTGCCCTTCGATATTGCAGTAGCATGAGTTCATTATCATTTTTGTATTCTAAACACAGACTTATTTAGAGATCTTAGAAGGATTATTCAGGAGGGATTCAGTATGGAGGTTCAATGAAACTAAAGTAAGAAATTCAGATGTTTTCTCTACTCTGCTTGCCTCCTGACACCAAAAATACTGACAGGTATTTTTCTCCTGACTCCAACCTCTTCTTCACCCATTGCTACCTTAGTTCAGGAGCAAGAGTTTTGAGAACCAAGCATAAGAAGATAACAGGCAGGAGAAGTCCTGAAAGTTGTTGATGATTCTCCATCTTTCATAGAGACCCTTGCTCTTCTAACCTCTGCTCTGTTCAGAAGCTCCTGGCACAGGAGACTAAGAGGAAGAAGTCCCAGGCACCTCTTTGCCTCTACTCTCATCAACACTTTTTTTCTTCCTCCATTCTGCTCAGCTGTTAATCCAAGCTGGTTATTTTAACTTCCATTTTCATTGTTCTTTCTTCAGTCTGACATTGTCATTGAAACCTCAACTGCCTGAAATGAGCTCCATACTCTGGGTTTTTAATTCAAGTCTAATGAAACATTTCTCCTCCTCAGCTTGCAATCACTTCATTCTTTCTGTTTCTCACCACTTTTAAATAAACCAAGTCCTCTCTCTTCTATTGAACTGACAGTTTCCTTCTAAGTAGATGTATCCGATCATGATAATGAGTAAATTAGTAAATCTGTCCTCTTAAGTGCTGTCTGGTTGTCTTCCACTCCACCAGCCTCTGGGCACGGTTAGAACGTCACAGCAGTAAAGTCTGACACTATCCCTATGTATTTCTGCATTGTCTGTGATCTACAGCTGGAGCCAATAGATAGCATCATTTATAAATGTCAGCTTGAGTATAATCCATCTGATCCATTTAAAATCTTTTTGGTACAGAGCAGTTTATCCAGAGATGCTTTGTAGTTTTTAAGCATTATAGCAGAGGAGGAGACCTCTCTGTTCTTCACATGAAGGGAGGAAGGCATAAAGGAATTCAAGAATGGTAATATACTTCTCCAGGGAAACAATTTCCTCTTTTTTTTTTTTTTTTCTCTTAGATCAATTATAGTGGCATTCATATGAACTAAGGAAATAGCATGAAGCTTCTTTATCTCTTTTGTTTACTCAGCGTATGCATCCTGCAGAAGTATTTAGAAGCTAGGAAGTTATTTGCCAGATGATAAGAACTCCAAAGTACAGGCAGATATGTGATGAAGCTACAATAACTAGTTGTCCAAATCAGGCAAAATCTACACAGACACATCCTGAGCTATGGAAGAACAAAGCTGTTTCAATTATTTACTTGTATTCTTTAGAATTCTTTATTCATTTTTGAACCAATCTTAAGCAAAACCTGTTTAAGTTCCTAGAATTCGATAGAGTTTTCTATACTTTTGATTAGTTTCTCTTTACTTCAAGTTGGCATATGAAATATCAAAAATGTTTTGCCAGAGACCAGCAGAAGTGCCCAGGTTGAACAAGACTGAAAGATTAGACTCTGACTCCAAGAGATTATTAACTCAGCAAAAGCAAGCAAACAAACAAATGAATTTCCTTGAGATGATTGGCCTAGCTCAACATGTTATAGGTTAGGTTGAGTAAAATAAGTTATATCTCACAGTAAAGTTTCTTCCTTTTGATCTTGAATTCCCAGATATTCCTACCCAGGGACCTGATCCACAGAAACTTTCATTGTCCAGATTTGTGTTTTCATAACAATGAACAGCAATTTGACCTCAGAAGAAAAAAATGAATCACTGATTCCACGTGCATTGTCTTACATATCTTTTGTACATAGCTTTTGTATCTGCTGTACTGCATTGGGTAGCCTCTTAATAAGCCTAATTTACTAGCATTATTGGAGATGGACAAACACCTGTGTGACTTCTCCACTCCATAGAACCAAGGAAGGTAACCTAACAAAAGCATGTGAGCAGAACATGATGACCATTTTGTGGAGGAATCTGATTATGAGAGGGCAAGAGCTTTCCACCAGTGAATGATGTAGTGTCTTTGGTTTGTGAGGACCCTGAGACATCTGTGGGTTTAGGATGTAGATTTTTTTTCCTACTTATTTTTTTGGTCTTATAAATGCACACATTCATATTCACACCTTGAGGAAATTCATGGACCTATCTGTCACTACCCTGAAGGTTTTGGGAAGATTAACTGAAACATTAAGGAGATTAGTCTTTAAACAATCCTACTGCCTTTTCAACCCCAAATGTCAATGTCAGACAGATGGGCTGACATTTCCTTTACACAGGATACCTAAGTGACAGTGTCTGGTTCACTCCATCTAATCACATCTCATAGAAAGATGTATTCAGAGATGCTGCACAAGAAATTAATATAATCCAGAAAGGAAACCAGTTCTCACCAAATTCAACACAGCAACAAGTTCCTGATTTTGAGAAGAGGAACAAAAAAAAATGGGGAAAGAGTATATTCTATGTCCCTCCGGAGTACATGGAAATGTATAGACACTTCCCTCTTTATATGTAGTAGTTTCATACTACATACAGTCACACTGTATAATAGAAAATACTGTTATATATACATAAATTGCTATGAATATAGACCTGCAGAATGTTGATGGTTTATTTCAGAATTACTTAAAGAAAATTATACTGGAAAAAAATGTGAATTTGGAAGAAAAAACATGTAAAGTGTGAACCACTTGCTTTCTCAACATCAGAGCACAACAAATCTACCTCTGTGTACTGATATTGACACCAGATGATCCTCTGTTTTACATGTACATATTCACTGGTGTGCTGAATCATCCAGCATAGCCACACTTCCTGTCTTATTGTTCATGGGGTATGGCTAACAGAGCCACATAAGCACTGTATGCAGATCTTCTGCCTCTGTTGCAAAACAAATAAAGATGTAAAATGCTTTCTCCTCCCACATCATATATGCAGTGAGACTACTTACGTACCACTTCTCCAAAAAAAGCTTGGAAGTGTGCAAGAGGGGATGACAGTTCACAAAGATTTGCTGAGTGGTTTTCTCAGAGCTAGAAAACCAGGCTCAATGCTACAATGAGAAAGGAAGGCCAGATGTGGTCTGCACTATTGCTCTGTATCTATAACCCCATACTAGTGGTATAGATAGTTTTCCACATTAAAATACATATATGTATATATGAAGCAATAGGAGCCCTGGATCTGAGCATAATTACTCACATACCTCTAAAATTCTACAGTTACACAGTTTTCTATTTTGTTTTCTCTCTGAATAATAATCCATTTACCCTACGAAAGCCTGTTATTTACCTTTCATGACTATAATAGCATTTTCAAATCTACCACAAGTTTACTCAATCTTCTCACAATGTTATCTTCTGAATTCTGAATATTCTAGGTCTCTTAACTTTGCAAAATAACTTTTTCTCCTTTCTGTGCTTGCCCTGATGAAGGCCATATCAACTTCTATGTTCTGAATAGCATCACATTTGTAATGTGATGTAGAGAATAAGTCAGAGATAGGTGACTGCCAGACTCAATCATCATTCTAATAGTAATTCACAGAACTGTAGGGGTTGGAAGGGACCTCGAAAGATCATCGGGTCCAACCCACCTGCAAAGCAGGTTCCTCAGAGCAGGCTGCCCAGGTAGGCGTCCAGACAGGCCTTGAATATCTCCAATTCTTTGTGTGATTGCAGACAAATTGAGACCTCAGTTTTCTCAACAATCAAAGGGAGATAAAAAGTACAATTAGCACACCAATACAAATCATTTAAAAGATTCTTCTCACTGGTGCTATAAACGTAGGTGCTGAGAAAGGAACCTAACACTATATCTAAATTCCTTTCTGTTTCCTAATGCTAGGTATATGAAATAATTTTATTTCCTTTCTTGTGCTTCTCAGTCAGTTAAAAACCCAAGTAACCAATTCATAGTACAGAACATCTTACTGTGACTCTCTACAAGGAAATGTATGAATGTGCAGTTTTTCCTCTTTTATCCTTAGAAATAGTGATGCTTAAATGATCAGGGTCACCAAGGAAACTCCCCTGCAAGATTTCAACTCATTATGGCCCAGTTTTTCTTTAAATACTTCAAATATTCAGACCCATTTTGGAAGATTGTCCCTCAGTGTCATAGTCATAAAATATGTATATTTTCATGAAGAATATAAGAATTAAGATTTCATGAAAAAAAAAAAAAAAAGAAGAAGAAGAAGAAGAAGAACTCTATGAACTCAGAATTCTTGAAAAAACATTACAAGATCTACCTAGGTTTCTACAATGAGGATGGCAGATCCTTGAGTCAAATCCTTCTGCTAAGTTCCAGTCATTATGTTAATAATAACACCTCAAATTTCTGAAAACCATGAAAGTAATCATTGTTGGGAGCAAGTTAAAAACACTCAGCTCAACTTCTGTACATATTCTATATATTTTTTCTAGTCCCACATGCCAACTAGCTGGTATATCCTCTTAAATTCTTAATGTCCTCTCCCATCTGTTTATCAACACTATTTCCTCTGCTCCATGACTATCAGACAAGGTAATAATATGCAACTTTTCCTTCCAAAAATTAACACAGTACCAAAGAGAAAGCTTGTGCCAGTTTGAACATCTGACAATAAACACAGTTAAAATATTACAGTGTCAGGTTGATTACAACAAATGAAACTACTGCACAGTAAAAACGTTTGCCGTCTTCACTGAGGGAATCCCTGGTCAAGGAGAATATATTATCCTTTCTTTATATCTACCCATCTTTTCACCTACACTCACACTTTACATCCTTTCTATCTAAATATAATACAAAGAGCTAATACAGGGTATCTATAATCTCAAAGGATTTACTGTTCTCCGTAGATAGGCTACTGCTCCTTGTTACATTAATGACAATCTGAGCTAACATACTGACTTCAATGGTGGTACTTGAATTTATACCATTATACTGCCATCAGCCCACAAAGCCCTTACCCCCATGTTCTAGAATCACTTCCAAAGGGCTCCACTGACCCGGAATTCTATTCAAAGAGTGGATAGGAGCCCACTATATTTCCAGATCCATCTGCCTCTCTTACTTATGTAGATATTTCACATGCTATTATTCATCCAAAGTATATTATTCCATGTTACTGAATACTAAAATGTAGGTACACGAGGCCTTCATCATCCTGCTTAGTCTAAAAAATGTGGCAGCTTTGCTACTCATAACGCTTCCAGGTCTATCACATGGCTATACACTATATCTGGTGTTATAGAAGTCTTATGACTATCCTGAAAAAGGCAGCCTGTACTTTCCCATTATCTATACTTTCCCATTTCCCCTGTTCAGCGAAAAGAAGTGCATAGTCCTGAACCTGTAGAGTGATAACCCCAGGCACTAGTACATACTGAATGCCTACTGATCAGAAAATGTTCCTCAGGAAAAGAACATGGGCATCCTGGTGGACACCAAGTTTAACAGCAGCCAGCAATGGGCCCTTACCACAAAGAAGGTGAATGTCATCCTGGACTGCTTTAGCAGGAACACTTCTAGCAGGTCGAGGGAGGTGATCCTTACACTCTGCTCAGCACTGGTAAGGTCCCAGCTGGGGCCCCCACTACAAGAGAGACATGGACATACAGGAGAGAGTGCAGCTTACGGTCACAAAAATAATTACAGGACTGAAGCATCCCTCCTATGAGTAGTGGCTGAGAGAGCTGGGACTGTTCAGACTAGACAAGTGAAGGCCTTGGGGTAGATCTCATCAATGTCCAGAAATCCCTGAAGAGTGCAAGGAGGATGGAGCCCAGCTCTTCCCATGAGCGCTCCCATAAAATTTAAAGAAATTAAACTTAAGTAGATAAATAATAATAATAATAAAAAAGCACATCTTATACTTTTTTCACTGCTTATGTCAGAATAAAATATCAGCCTCTTGTGCCCATAAGATTACCTGTCTTTCAGATTTTAAAAATGGAAGAGGACATTGAAAAAATTGAACAGACCAGAATCTTTAGTGAGGCAGAAATGCCCCAAACAAGAATGGGGCCATTGACAGAAGTTCTGGGATTCTAGTTATACCACCAGTTGAGGTCAGAGGAGATAATCTGAATATGGAGATATCTCTCTCCATATCCACATCTGTAAAATAGCGATAATAATAGTATGTACTAATAGTTAGCAAAGATGATGTTTATGAATTGTTTTTCACTATATCTTCTAATTTGTGTTAACAGTCAGAAACCTAGCAAAGTGAGAGACAAATGATATCAAATACTGGAATCACACAGACTTAGGTAAATTTGAAAATTGTCTTCATCAAAGGTTTTAGAGACATCCTCATATTCCTCAACAGCAGTCAGACTTCAGAAGTCTGACCCATTTCTACAGGAAAAACATTGGTTCCTGACTGGAAAAGCTTGACATTCACAGCTAGAAAAAGAAGGAAAGTTTTCTTGGTGGGTAGTGTTACTAAATCCTACAGGCATAGATGTCAGTTCTGTTCTGTGATAGCAATAAACTGAGGTACTGAGTGGGAAAAAGGGAGAAAACTCTCTTTCAATAAAAATGAGCGTATCTTTGTCAAAGTTGACACTGATCATTAAAACATGAAAGCTGTAGAACGATGTATTGATGGAACCACTACAATTTGGCCTTAGAGACAGAAGACATTTTCGGTAACCATTTTTTGCCCCATCTGAAGCAGTAAAATGCAATCTGATGAAAGTTTTTATTTGCTCAAAGTGATAAATAAACCTTTCTAAATTAAAGTATGGCTTGAAATCAATGGACTGTGCATAAATTAACTGAAATTATCAATGACATACAGGTAATTCTACAAGCTTAATCAACAATAGTGTCTATTTATGGGACATTATACTGAAAGACTGATTTGTATGTCTAAACAGGAACATAAAACATGGACACATTCCCTGCTGCCCACTGGAGATTTTTTCCTAGATAATACATTAATTGTAAAATCTTAGAAAGAACCACAAAAGCAGAAGGAAGGCAGTGCTCAAACATTAGTGCCATTTAATGCAGATGACTGCAGAAACCACAGGTGGATTCAAAAATATACCTTTTCCTTCTTTCTGAATACTTTGTTCCCTGGTATTTCCATCCCTCTTTAAGAAGCTATAACTCCACCATAATAAACAGCAAGTGCATCAGCAAGGTCCTGTGATGTTCAAATTAAACTGACTACTTGATTTACAGAGAAGTCCCATACTGACAAATCCCAATACCAGGCCTCATCCCAAAGCTGCTGAGCCCCAAGCCAGTAAATGGTCATGAGCTGTTTTGCAGCACAGTCTTTTAGGAGAGGACAAAGACACAGCAGTGACATACGTGAATGAATGAGCTTCCCTGTGGTGGTGATTTGATTCCAATACCCGTTTTCTAGATCAGTTACTACCATCTGCTCTTTGCTGATCAAGTCACACTTTATTTAAATATTTACAAATCAAAGGTGGCCAAATTGAAAAAAAAAAAAAAAAAAAAAAAAAAAAAAAAAAAAAAA
>NC_048897.1:36344611-36392919 GCF_011077185.1 Oxyura jamaicensis
AAAAAAAAAAAAAAAAAAAAAAAAAAGAGAATAAAAGAAGAATTATATATATATAATTATTTTTTTTCCAGTTAGATGTCATGTTCTTCCTTCTATCCATTTCAGTGATCATATCATATTTGTCATTAGTAAAGCCTGATGAGCTTTTTGAACCTTTGGAAAAAAAAATAGGACAAAAAAATATAGATCTCAACATATGTTTATTTTTTTATATACAATCACCAGCCTGGTGCTTAGTGCTGGTTCCCACTACATCTACACCATCATACCAGCTTCTAAGGAACTGGGTAACAACTTCCCATTCAGAATAAGTGGTTCCCCAGTCTAACTCAACAAGCCTACAGTTTGAGATTGACTTCTACTTTGTTATTTTTCATTTTTTGTATTATTTTTAAGTAGATCATTTTTTGCCAGTACAAGTCCAGCTAGCTTTAGGCTCAAGAATGCAGACCAAGCATTTGATGTCCACACCTTCAATAGATGCTTCCACTGGATTGCATTTTACACCAATGAAAATCAAGGATCATCATAGAATGGCTTGGGTTGTAAGAGACCTAAAGGATCATCTAGTTTCAAGCTCCCTCCAATGGGCAGGGATGACACCCACTAGATTAGGTTGCCTGGGGCCTCAACCAACCTGATAACTCAAGCAATCTAAATGAGACCATTATATCTTAGGATATAAAAAGGTTTTCCCTGTGTTTGTTTGCATATGTTTTGAAGTTGAATACAGCACACTCATATTCAGAAATTGATTCTGAGAGGTCTTTGCTTAGATAGCAGCTAGACAAGGACCGGTGGTGCCTGCACCCACACAAAACAATTATGCTTTCTAAATAAACAGTGTACTAATCAGAACTTTCAGTCAGAAATCACACAGAATGCTATAAATGTTTTCAGCACTTGATTACTGAAAGACTAATACAAAAGAGCAAAATTAAACACAAAGGAAAGCTCCAGGTACTGAATAAAACCTACCAAATAGTCTCAGTTTCAGGATAGTGCCAATACTCCCACATGCATTTTCTGAATGTAGCAGTTGTCATTCAAAATATTTTTGCAGGTTCTGAAAAGCCTATCCATCACTTCAAAATCCTAATCTATTCTGAGCCTAAAATACCAGTCTCTGAGAAAGAAACACTAGAAATCTGAATTCACAAATATATAATGAAAATAATGAAGACACTGTCAAGCATCGCCTCCCTTGTCTGCAACACACTGCAGTTTACGGCAGAAAGAACTAGATAACTTCTCATACTTTGTCATGCCTATAAGCAAGCAGAGTTCAGCTGAACACATGTTAAGGTACATTTCAATTTTTTTCATATCTTTTCATGATTGCTCTAAGCAGGAAATGACCAGGAAAAAAAAATATATATATATATATATATATATATATATATAAGGAAGATGTGCTTTCACTAGAATAATCAATATTGACCTGAATTTACTGCTTCAGAAATGTATTCCGGTTTACACAGTGGTTGTGAAAACTTTGGTCTATATTAGGATTATACAGTAATTACAAGAATAATGCAACTGAATTATATTAACTAGAGAGAAAAGTAGGTATATGTACACAAGACAGAAGATATATTACTGTGGAAATAACAGTCAAACAGGAAAGTTTGACTTCAAGAACTTCAAGTCTCCCATTTGACAAGTGGCAGACACAACTGGGCAGGGAGGCAGCAAAAGATCTTCAACACATACCACAGAAAATTTCTGTCAGAATTCAAACATGCTCTAGAAAATGCCATCTCCAGGAAGCATTATTGTACATCTGATGGTTTCCTTTTCCTTCAATTCGAACCATTCTGAAGGCTAAAAGGGATAGAATTTGCAAACCCCAAGTCATGCCTCTGGCTCCGCTCAAGCAATTAGGCTGTCTGTCAGCCTCAGCTATACAGCTCTACAAACAGTTAATACTCAGCAGAGAAGCATAGATGTTGGATTAAAAACAGAACAAAACAAAAAAAAGTCGCAAAAAAAAAAAAAAAAAAAAAAAAAATGAGAGCATCTTGACTCTTTTAGACAGGCATTAGAAAAGCAGCAGAAGTACAGACAAGTGAGCTTCCTTAGGCAGGGGCAGAAGCACAGAAATATTAGTGTGCAGCAGCCAGAGCAGGAGCAGAGATAGCTGATCCAAATATACTTTGGGTAGCAAGGCAATAGTGCCACTGAGGAAAGAAAACTGAGTTCTGTATTCTACTGCATCTACTTTAGCTCCATCCTCTATAAATGCATCCACTCATTTTCCACAGTCTCTGAGAAACAATGATCTGGCTCTGACTGCAGATTAGGCACAAAGCAGAGACATGCTTTGTGCACAAATCGGCATGGGTGGATGTCTGTCTGTGACATGAAAGGGGGGTTGAGTGTCCAAAGCCTTTTGTTTCCAGCTATATCAGTTTGTCTAATGAAATACATTACTCTCCCTACAAATTGATCTGTCTAAGTTCACACCCACATGCGCTGCCTGCAATCAGAAGGTCAAGTTAACCTACTGTCAGGATTTTACAATTGTTTACTATTAGGGGAAGAACTAAAATAGCAAAGATACTAATTATTACCAGTGCTTTAAGTCTCCTGTTGAAATTTAAGCAACTTTACAGACAGTTTATCAGAGCTTCTTCATCGTTTTCAGTATGTTATATTTTTATATGGAATGTAACAAGAGCAGCAGCCTCTCATAAGTTATTGCTAAGGCAGGAGGGCTATGTGAAGACAATTTGTTCATGACCTTTTGCAAGGACTATCTTAACTTCTTGTGTGTTGCCATTAAGGCATATGGAAGGGACAGGGAATGTTTTTTCTTTCCTAACTCCCACAATATTTCCATAAAAAAAAAAAAAACAAGCTGATGAATATGTTTTTGGAGTCTATGAATTTATTTTTCCAGAAATAAATCAGTATGATTTTAAAAAGTTTACCCTCTGTTCTTTCACTGAGTGCCTGTATTCTGCTGCACATAGAAAGAAATGAGATGGAGTCAGCAATCTCTGCTGCCATCTTCTGCTGTTACTTTTTATGCAACCAGAGACAGAAATATTGAAAGAGACAGAAATATTAAAATTTGATTCTTTCTGAAAATGAGTGTAAGAAAATGAAAGGTTAAAAATCAAAAATCAGAGGTCTGTCACACAATCACATAATTTTCATTACAAAATGTATTTTTCAATCACACTCTGTCACCTTCACAGCACAGATTTATCCATTATGGTATAGTCTCCCATCTAACTAAGATTCTGGTATCTTTCATGAAAGTTTTACATTATCCACAAAAGCTTCTTTCTCCCATTATATCAGAGCCCTTTGTCACAGCATAAAGACCCACTCTGTAAGTACCTCAATTTATTTTAATGGGATACTAATCCACTTGGTCCAGGTTCTGAAAACCATATAGAACCTAAGGCACACTCACACTCACCTTATTTAATTGATGGATTATTTTTCCCTTTCACTAGCAATTTCCTCTCAGATCATTATTATTCCTTCACCTTCTCAGTGTTTGGTCACAGGTCAAACACCATCAGAATGGTCTTTACTGAAATGCATGGTTTCTTTGTCTTCCACTGCGCTAACCAGTCATTAATATGGAATAATTATCCTACCTTTACTCTTTCGCTTTAGTGACCTCCCACTGCTCCTTATCAGATCACTTCTTTCAAATATCGGTCTCACTTTTTGGCTCAAAAATGAATCAATACTCTGTTGCTGAAAATATTAAGTTTCTTTTGCTAATAACCCACATAAAATAGTAAAATTAATTAAGGTTTTCAATATCAGAAACATTGTCTCTTTTTAAAAGTTGGCTGGAGCTACTGTTTCCCTACAGGTTAAATTAATAGGTATCTGCATTGTGTGCTTCAGTCCTTATCCCCTTCTTCATCATCACTCCTTTGTAAATAATGATCTTCTGCTATTCACGATAATCAACTTCTGGGTATACACACCCAGAACATTTCTGCTGGCATATG
This sequence comes from Oxyura jamaicensis, assembly GCF_011077185.1. Taxonomy (NCBI): domain Eukaryota; kingdom Metazoa; phylum Chordata; class Aves; order Anseriformes; family Anatidae; genus Oxyura; species Oxyura jamaicensis. The sequence continues at coordinate 36,348,592 of NC_048897.1, forward strand.
ACCATGATCAATTTTTCTTCATTACATTGAATCTCTTTTGTTTTCTGTTTCCTTCAAATCTCAGTCATTTATTGCACTACATCTTCTGTCTCTCCTAATGCAATGAAATCATCCGCATATGCAAAATGATTTTGTAACAACTGGTAAACTTCTCTAATAGCCACACCAAGGATACTAGGAATAATAGAATGTCCTGTCTTAATCCAATGTCAGGAAACATAATATCAGAAACATAACTGTAACTTCCTAATGATTTTGTTAAATATTCCAAACACTTTTCTCGTGATTTTTGAGTCCAGATGATACATCATTACATGCTTTTTTAAGTATGAGAGAATAAAAAGGAGGAAAGATTTCATGTTCGCAACATTCCTCTCTATTCAATGGAAGAAATATCTGAAACAAAAATATAACAAGAATAAAGAAACTATGCAGAATAAGCAAAACACTTCACCCTTCAGTTACTTTTTCTTAATGTTACCATAAGTATCTAAGTGCTATCCCTAGATATTTAGTTCTCTTCTTGATCTTACTCTCTCTATAGCTGTAGATGCTTACCATCAGCCCTGCCATCATCTTCCTATCAAGAAAGTAAATTCTTTAAGTTTTCATTTTGTTCCTCATCAAGTATCCAGAACTGACTGACCCTGATTTTTTTTCAGACCTATACATGAAATAAGTATTAAAATATGTCCTCAGCCCAGCAAGGAGTTAGCATACAATTTATCACCGACGTCCTAGAAGACAAAACTTTGTCATTGACATATGCAGAGCAGAGTTTCCATGTCAGACTTAAATGACTTTCTAAAATATATCCACTCTCTTCAACTCTTGTACCACAACAACCTTTCTAAAAATAATGTCCTTTTTTTTCTTTTTTTTTTTCTTTTTTTTTTTCTCTTTCTGTATCCATTCTTGCTTCCAGACTACCTGATGTTTAATGCAGAATCATTTCTTATCAAAATTTGTCAGCTGGCTGTTGTATTCTCACCATCACTCTTAATCAATTTTTTTAACTTTCCTGCACAACTCTTTCTTGCAGAATCTGTATCTAAGAATACACATTTAAACAGTGTCACCCACGTACACTATAAAACCTGTAAATACATCTTTAAAAATACAAAAGGCTAAGATTCTATAGTAATCAAGCATAAAGTATCCCCAAAAGGATCTGCATAAAGAAACTCAAGTATATGAGAAGCCACGCATGACCTTATTTAACTTAGTGTTATAAACCAAGAATCTCCTTCTCTCCTTCCCCTTGGATTCCATGTTAAAAACTTTCATCCCTTCACTGTATATTTCACAAAGTGTGGCTCTGGATGTTTTTGTGGCCTGGGTAAATAAAATAGATTTAAGGTCAGACCAGCTTTCTTTCTGTCCCCTCACAGCCACTGCAGCAAGAATTTACCCCTTCCACAACTCTTGGTGCCTGAAAAATCCCTAAAATCTTATGTTCACCATCTTTCTGCTTCACAGGAGCATTCTTAGTTAAAATATTTTTGGAAAATGTGTTAGCCTTTTTTGCTTATTCTCTATTCTTTTCTTTTTTAACTGAACTCTATTATTTTATTACTAATTATCAAGCAATATCTACATAAAGGCACATTCTTCAATAGGAATAGCCTGTCTAATTTTTTAAGCTGTAGCTGGACATAGTATGAGAGACAGGCTAAGTAATGCAAGAAAGCCTTCTTTTGTCAGCAGGCAGGAAACCAGGCTTTTCCATGATTCTATGTAATGTTGCTGCAGTTTCTGTAAAATAAAGTACCTTTCATTCTTTCAGATATATTCCTATACCTTAAGCTAACAGACAGCCCTATGTCCAAAGCAGTATATTATGCAATGAGAAAGTAAAATAAAACAACATATGTTTCTGAGTATACTCAATTTCTGAGTATCTGTTCAACACCACAGTTTGTTTCATGTATGTAAAAGAAATAAATGTAGGAGTTGGAATTTAAAAAGTGTATGCAACCTTCAGTAATCAGGGATTTCATGAACACAGTTCATCATGGATTCTCTAACTTAGATAATCAAATATATTGAAGGTCACTTGTGTTAGCACATCTTGCAGTCATAGTGCCACATAACTGAGTGCTCAGACCTCACTAGCAAGCTAGTCCTTACAATTGGAGTCTTGTAGAAACACTTTAGATTTTTGGTCTTGAATTATCTAGGCTAAAAATCATTTGTAGTCCTCTATTTTTATTTCTACAGAACTTAATTACTTGAACGACTGCAGAAACGGGCACATAGGAATGATGATGCTTACAGCAAGCTCATTTTAAAAATCTAAAGAATGATCACAGGTTTCCATTGTATTATTTTCCTATTCTTCCTAAACTCTCAACAAATTTAATAGAAAGATATAAATCAGCTTTGGCACTCTTTCTATATGACTGTGCATACGTTAAATTGTCAGAAGTGATTCCTAGTTTCAGCCATCTCAATTTGAATTCTAAATTTTCAATATTCTACTGCTCATTTGTGAAAAAGTTGTACCCTTTCAGCTACTATTAACTTTCTGGTCATTTTGCCCTGACAAAACTCTGATCTCTGAGTAATTAAAAATCATCCCAAAATACATAAAAATGAAGCCTTAATATGAATGAAATAGGAAGTACTTTACAGGTCTATAATCATTGTTATTTAAGTCAGACTACTATCCAGTTCTTGACTGTCTGAAAAACAAATTAAAGCATAATTTATGCAGAGCAAACAACTTGCATTTTATTATGAATGAGCTACACAACATGGATTTCCATGCTACGAGTTTTACTAGTTCACTTATTTCTTTCTGCTTTAGAGGGCAATAAACAACCATTGTTGTTTATCAATAGCAGAATACAAACACCCTCCTTCAGCTGTACTTAACCTTAGGCTTCCTGCAAATACACATGCCAGGCTGTCAGACAGCATTACTGGACTTGGCTGCACTCATTCGATTGAATACTGCAATATCTACGTATAAAGGCAAGTCTAGGTGCAGGTTCTCTTTTCCTCCTATCACTGATACAAAGTATTGCTGAATTGTGCATCAGCAACAGCAGTAGTCCCTTTCTCCAGAACCATGAAAAGAGACACAGGATTTTTCCCTTTAATTTCTCTAAGCCACAAATCACTCCATTTTCCCCTGGTGATATTATGCTTTTGTGATGAACTGTAGATTGGATTCATGCATTTGCTCCAAATGGTAGATTAGAGAAATGTATGAATATTAATTTGCAGTATGTTTTGTAGACTATGTTTACAGTAATTCTGTGATTACTCTCTGGTAATTGTATACTAATAATGCTAGTTGTTTATATACAACTTCAAAAATAAATAACAAGCAGCTTCATTAGCAATGGACTCTCAAGAGTGATTTCATAATGAAGATAAATTTCCTCTATTTAATATGGAGAGGTTGCATATATATTCAGATACAGACAGGTGTAACAGCACTAAGACAGTCAGGCAGATGCAGTCAAAAACTCACAAGCATTTCTGACTGCATTCACATCCACTACCACTTGGGCATTTAACTGAGGCATGTAATTTAATTGATGCCTATCCGGTCTTGCTCCAAAATCAACAGAGATCACTACAAGCCAGTTTAGGCTACCAGAGACTGGAGAGTGTCACTGAAACCAGAAAGCAGAGCTAAAATAAAGTACTTGGGATACATGTCAAGGCTCTAATGAAAGGTCTGAAACAGGGTTTATTATAGTTTTTAACACGTTTAAAAATCAGAAAGACACCAAAAGTTTCTCAGGATTGGCATGAATGCTGTTTCCTTCAGCAGAAAACAATGACAATGATAATTCTGAGCACAACACACATCTTTCTGCACCATTGTGCAGTGGGAACTATCTGACCTGAAGTGACACATGACATTGCATCTTGGAAACAGACTCATGAATGATCCCCACTGGAGTGTGGGAATACTATTACATGACCAAGCCCATCTTAGAGTGACACGTGCTCTCCTTCACCTACTATTTGCTCACCACTTTTTCTTGGCTATACAGCATATTCTTTGCTTGTGCACCAATCTGATAGCTACTGAGCAGTTGCTCTGCTGTAAGCAATTAAATAGCTGTCAGGGGTGGCAATACATGGTGATGGATTAGGCAGTCCCTATCTGTTTGCAATTTTGGTCAGTGAAATTTGGAAAGAACTTCAGAATGTTTGGCTGAAAGTCCCTTCCCTAATGCCAGCAATTAATTATTAACAAATGTTCTGTTATTATTTTAATCAGCCTCTCAATATGCTTATTGAGCTATATAAAAACTTCAACTTCTCTTAAGATGTTTGCTTGAAAATACAGTCCCCCTTTTTGTTTCTAGAACAAGCCTGTATCTGTCCCCTGAGAGGACCTGATGTACATGGAAGCTGAGCATCACAGCATGTCAGATTTGTAAGAACAGTGGGAGAAGTCACAACACAAAAAGTTAGAGTAGTCCAGCTCTTATTTTAGAATGGTCTTGAGAACCACATCCAATCAAATAATCCATGCAACCTTCACCTAATCTGCATGAAAAATTCTCTGCTGGTCAGCAACACCACCTTTTCAGTGACAAAGGGATCTTGGAGTACGTTCCACAACAAGAGGACTCAGCTGACACAGACCAGGCACCCTCAGCCCTGTCTTACCTGAACAGTTCCATCCACCTGCAAGCAGCAACCCCCATGCACATCAGCAGCAGTCAAAATCACATGCAGCCCATGGCTGGGTGTTAAACTCACCTCTGTTTGGGGAGTTTTTTTTTGCTGGGAGAGCGCACATCTTCCACTTCTGTCTGCAGGCCAGCCGGGGTGCTCCGGCCCAGCAACCTGCATGTTGCCACAGCTGTACCCAAGCACCTGACCGTACTCTGCTGAGGGATCCTGGGATCTCAGCAAAGAGAGGGCCTTAGCAAAGAGAGAGATCTAAGCAAAGAGAGGGTGTCTCTTAGCAAAGAGAGGCCTTGAGACGTTTCTGGCCATCCCGCTCCACAATAGCCCATTAAAGCCTTCAGGAGGATTTTGTATTTCCATTCCAGGAATATTTCCATGATACTTTTCACTCCCCTCTTCTGTATCAATTAATTTTTGAATTAACTCCATTGGATCCTAGGGCATCTTGGCTGAAGATATTGACCATCTTTAAAAAGCACACAAGAATACTCTTTTAGGAGGTTTGGACCTGACAGTAAAAGGTATGTCTGTGAACAAACACAATGCAAAATGCACACTGAGCTGTTACCACCCTTGAAATTTCATTTTCAACCTTTCCAACTGCTCATGTGACCTACACCTGTATATAGTCACAATCTTCATAAGACTTAGCTTCCATAAAAACTTCTGCATCTCCTTATGGCTTTACAGTCCTTTACAGATGAGTCGCAGTTCAGTATCATTCAAATATGTTATATATATATAAACTCTTCTACTATCATTCTGGGGTACCATAGCTCATACCACCTGAGCTTTCATGTTCATTTTACTGGATACTCTTACCGTGGGACACTGCATGGTTATTCAGAGAGTGAAATACGCACTGTGGCGTTTAGATGGCTTTTACCACTGTAGTCTTCCAGATAAGATGCTTGACCTCTTTTTCCTTCCCTATCCACGAGCTGGAGAACTGACTTCAAACTCAAATAGGCATTAAAATAGAAAAGTCAGATGTGGTTCCCCATTCACATATAAATCAGCTAGGTACCTAGAACGTGGCCAGTTACTTGGTAAAACAACCGAGGAGCCACAGAAACCACTGCATATTAAAAATGCATTAAAGGCCAAAAATCAAAATTAAAAGGAGAAGATGTACACTAGCATATCATCTCTTCTACTCAGAGAGGTATAGTTTCATGGAGCATTGTGAATGAAATAGACACAAAAGTGTCCATTTCATTGTTATTTTAAATCCCATTTGGTTTTACACAACAGCTCTATTAATGTCATTAATCTTATGATCTAACAAATCAACAATTAATGTAATAATTTGTCTTGGGCTGTTTTATGATATAAACAACATGAAAGAAAAGGTTTCAGATTGGAGTGAGGACAGAGAGAAGTGTGAACGAGGCTACATATAATGTGCCATTGCGTTTGTCAACAGCATGCTATCTAACCAAGAAATTTTCCTGTCTCAAAAATGCCAGGAATCATCTAGTCCTGTGAAACAGCTGTATTGTAAAAACAAATTAATCCTCTTAAGTAGCTTTGAAATTCTCAACTGAGAGTGTTAAGTGCTGATCCTCATTCCTGATAATAGCATAGAAGAGGATCGAGTGTATCTTTAACAGATAGATGCCCGGGTGATTATGACTATTAAAATAAAAAAGAATAATAATAATAAACCAGACTCTTATTATGGATGTCAGGGGATCCACTGAGGGCATAACCCTACGCTAGTTCTTCTTCCCATATATGTGCTCTTTCCATATATATGCCAGGACTTCTTCTGTACACATGCACTCTTTTTTACCATGTGCAGAGACTACAGATAAGTAGACCTGGACTAGCAGCCAGCAAATGATCTGTAATCTGGTATTTCTTCTATGACTTTCAACTACTTTATATCCACAAGTGAAGAGACCAATGTTGCAAACATGTATTTTATGCAGAGCTATATCAGCAAAGGACTCCTGACTTCCAGTCTTCATTTGAATCAGATTAAGTAGTAAAACTGAACACACAAGTTTCACTATAACCTGTATCTCAGTTTATATAGATGGCAGATGTACATAGGTATCAACATTTAACTACTCTAGCTTGATTACCAATATTATTTCTTTCTAGTTGATGTTGAAGAGCTACATATGCTTCTAGTAAAGAAGTAGAAATCAAACCTCAAATTCTATATCTCAGGACTCATGATTAAAATTTTACTTGTGCTGGATCACTCATCTTAGCATCTTCCTCAAATATTTGCATTCAAATTTTCTCAGAAGGAAACACAAGATTGCAAATTTACAATGCATTGAATTTTATTTTCCATTGTTCTCCAAGTCATAGTCAAACTTCTGATGGGGGGGGGAAATATTAAGAAGTCACAAGCAAGTCACATTTCAAATAAAATAATGAAAACTGGTCAAATGTCTTCACTGAAGAGACACGGAATTGCAAAGTTGGGATTGTTTACCTTAGCTGAGAGGATTCTAAAAGGACATGATAAAATATATGACTAAGAAAGGGGAAATCAACACCTTCTGTGATCTTTGTCTCAGCCTTAATGAAAAAGAAGACAATCAATAACAGGAGAATTTCAAAGGAAATCTTTTCTTCCATCCTGCATACTTTAAGTCCAGACACTTTTACCAACAGAACAGTATTAGAATTTGATGTGATTGGGCATTTATAAACTTAATAAAAATTTCCACGGGCACAAGAATAAATATTTCTAAACATTTTTGAGATAAACTAAACACACTCAGTCTTTGAGAGCTAGGTCTAAAATACCCTTACGGCATTTAGGATCTTAAATCCCATGAAATAAATAGTATTGGTAAAAGAACAGCTTATGTTTAGAAGTTGAAGATAACTGAAGGTAAACACTTTTAAAGTAAGGGTCCTAATCATTGCAACGACCCTGTTAAGGTTACAGGGGACTCTCCATTGATACAAATCTTCGTATCAGTATTTTATTGCAGATTTCCTCCTGAAAATATATATTCCAATCTAGAGGCAGCTACTGGTCTTGAAGTAAGAATTAATTCTTGGAAATCCTCTGTATTACACCAGAGGCTAGAGAATCACAGTAGTTCCTTCTCTCTTTAAAAATCTAAAAGTATGTAAGATCTGGTCTCAAAAAATGACTTCTCCATTTTGATGAGTATATCATACAAAGAGAAATATACATATAGAAAATGGACTGATTGAAGCCTATATAGGGCAAGACACCTGAGGCCTGACATTTCACTTTCCATTTGACCTTTGGTGCAACTCCTCCATTTTCCCTTGGACCTTTGGTGCAACTGCAGATAAATCCTTCAACCTCTCTGTATTCTTAGTTTACACAACTATAAATTATAAACAATATGTTCCCAGGGCATAGGCTGTTGAGCTGCTTAATTACTAAATATTTGTAAATGGAATCTAAATCCTTGGATTAAAGGAGAAAAAGATATGCAAATCATTATTAAATGCAGGTGTTCACAGCTCTATGGTAGCAGAGTGTTATCCTCCCTTGTGCATTATTACATCTTAGAAATAAACGTCAACTGTAATTTTAAAAGTACTAAGAACAAGCATAATAGGCTGCTCCCAGGTAATTTATCCTTCTCAGACCCAGCTGACAGGGATGAATTTTCAGTATATTCATGAATCACCTTAATGTAGTCACTCAGGAGATGTGTAATAAGATTTGTATATTTGTAACTTTGCAGGGCTGCAAGATTTGTGATTCACTTTTGAAATATCAGCTGTTTGTTTTCATGTTTATTCCAAAGACTCTGGCAACCACTTTTACAATAGATCACATAGATCTATATGTGTAATACCTCCTTGCCTAACAAGGAATGTGTTTGATCAGGATTCAAACAAAAGGCATCTGTGGCGTAGCAATGCCCTTTATTATCCAGAAAAGGTCCTGGGTATCCGTGTAGGCTAACAAGGACCTCTGCTGAATGCGCAGCTCTTGCTTGGTCTGGGACTCACCAGTTCCATGTCTATTCACCTGTGAGCCTCTCCAGCATGTCTGAAGCTGACAGCCACAGTGCTAACATCCTTGGGAAGGAGGGTCTAACCAGCCTGTGCTCTCTAATCCATTGAAGAAGTGTCTTAACATTACCTTTCAAGCACTTTACAACCATTAGCCAATTAGTCAAGAGCTAATCAGTAGTATTAATTATATTTTTCAAAAGTGCCTGCAGAACATATCAATCTTGTTTCTATTAATGTTGCATTCAGTGACAGTAACTGAACCATAAGGAAAAAATCACCACCACAGTTGTTTTTATTCTGGAATTTGAATTAATTTATTTTACTCTTTCTGCACTTCCCTTTTTTGTCCTGATTTTGACAGCAAAATCCCTTATTATGTCCTTACTGGAAGTGATGTGTGCAAAGTGGATAAAAGAACTGTCAAAATTGTAAACCTGAACTACAAGCTTTTCATCTTTTTCCCCTAACCAGTGAGACACAGAGAATTTATCTCTGAAGTACAGAAACAGAAAACAGGGAAGAACGATGTCACCAAATGCCCACCTCCTTCAGTAACACAAAATGGATTGCATACAATACACCCATTTTAACCTAATGAATGAACCTTGCTAAATGCACCAGAGAAAAGTCAAAATGCCAGCATGCTCTTTGTTCACCATAGTTTCTACATCCTGACTGATAATTTTGTAGAGTGATACTTGCCCTTTTAGAGAAGAAATCACTAGATATCCAGTTCAGTAAATAATTCTGCTGTAGGCTATTATTTGCCTGTGCACAAAGCTATGCACAAATTCCAAGGACCCTGCCAATACTTCCAGTGGATCTAAAACAAGCTCTGTTTCTGCTTTCACTGAGGGAGTGGAGAACAAATCCATACTAGCTTGAGATATTGAAAAGATTTTGTTTTAAAAAGAAAGAGAGAGGGGGGTGGGGGGGGTGGGGGAGGATAATAAGCATTAGCTCCAGGAATCAGCCCACCAAAGGGTGTAAACACTCAGAAATTCTACCAGAAACAGAAGAGGAACAACTGCTTGCATTCCATGTAGCGATCTTCTGGGTAATGGAAAAGAAACAGCTTCCCTGTGCAGCCTCAAAGCCTGATGGTGGGAACATCTCTGCACATTAGTGCTACCAACAAGCTGTACTATTTCTTTTCTTGAGGTCTTCTTCCACCCTGGTTTTTGTTTTGCTGTACTGACTTATTATTTGAAATAGACCTTTCTATCAATGCCAGCAGCACATGCTGTGACTCCAAGTTTGTCTTTAAGGTGTACCTTTCAAAGTTCATTTCTGATTTGGGATGTGAATCCCTTGTAATCCCTCTATGATAGTTTCTGATTCTACTTCAGTTTTGCTCATTGCTAGCAAATACCTACATTTCAGAGCACATCATACCTACATTTCAGAGCACATCACACAGCCTGTTCTCCACTCCATGACTCACTTGAACTATGGAGCTGAAGAAAGGTTCCAGCACAGCACTGAAGCTCCCTGGTGAGGAACATATGAAGAAAAGTGTCTCTTAAGTGGCCCACCTGCCAGAAGCCCTGTTGAAAGCAACCTTTACCACCTGTGGCCTTGACATAGGGCTATTTTCCTATCATGGTGTGCCAGAGCCCTGACATGCAAGTGAAATGTTCCACTCCATGGCACTGTGTAGCTAGCATTCATGCAGCACTAATATAAAGGATATATATAATGTATTTCCTACCCATAGCTGGAGATACATTACTTCTAACTTCTCTCTCGTGTAACACAAGAATAGTCAGAAGCATAGTCAAGGAAACTAAAAGCTGAAAAACTCAAGGTTGACAAAGCACTTTTCCCCCCTTCAGAAACACTGTTACAGGCAGGAACACATGCAGTTCACCACTGATTATTTGTTGCTCTATATTGAACTATGTCTTAAAAGTTTCAGCCTGTTCTTGACATATGTCCAAGAGCAGCTGGGCTCTCAATACTCCTGGTGAGTTCTGTTATGTGGACGGTGATCAAAATTTCAACTCATTCCAAAATATGCATTTCCAAGCTTCTCCTAGACCCTTACCATAGGAAAGCAATACAGTTCGATTCATATACCATTCATATTACTTGCCTTCAGGCTGTGAAGGCATGGAGCAGGCAGAGTAACAATAAAACATTATGGCACCAAATGCCGTATCTACATATCAAATATGTAGAACACAATCTATCCCATATCGGTAATATCATTTTCCCCTTTTTCTTAAAATTCCCAAGTCCATTGTCTTGGGGAGTCTTACACAAAGCTCCACATTAGAATGGCTAAATTCTTTCTGTTATCTGAGCACATTAATTTGAAGCTGAACTTAGATGTATTTCTTCTATGCTGCAATCTGCAGTATAGGTGCGGTATAGAGCTGACTATAATAAGCAGTCAAAGCAAAAATGTCCTCCCTCCTTTCCACTCCATGCTTTTGTCAGCTAAATTCTAATTAGCAGAGGACAGATAACACTAGACACACTCCACAAATATGCAGACACAGCTCCATAAGTAGTCTGCTGTACTCATAATATTATTAATAATGAAGATATTCCCCACTGTTACCATGGGACCACATATCTGATAAAGCTAAACTGAATTACTGCATGTACTGGATATTCATGCTGAGTAAACAGAAGAACGAAGAGATGGTAAAGATTTCAACCCAAACAATGACAGGAACTCACATTTGTAAAAATTGGAATAATAAAGTCATATTTGCTCTGGGGACAAATCAATCTGGCAAGAACAAAGCCAGTGAAGCCTTGTAGTAAGGATGGCAGGCAAGAATTTAAAAGTACAGGATATTTTCCTCCAGACACTTGCAATCATTATGAGAAAGATATTTTTTCTTGCTCTTTCTCATGCAGTTTCTTTTTAAAGAAGATTTAGTTCAGGTATTAGAAAATCATAGAGTACATGGGGACAGTCCAACAATTAGATAGATTTTTAATGTATTGTAATGTCTAATATGACTTCTAAAGCTCAGACAATCCTGATAGTGTTTTAAGAATCACTTGCAGACTTAGCAAATGAGTAAAAGTTCCTACATATTGTTTACAGTAAAGTCTGGTAAACAGTACCTTTTGTTACCCATTGTAATGCACCTACTGAACTAGTTGAAACTTCTTAATTCAATCAAAACATCCCAAGAGGACACAATGGTTTGGAAATTATGTTTGGCACTAGGCAGCACTCTTCCCTTTAAATCCCACCTATTCACAACAGCAGAGGGAAATCCAGCTGCTCTCTGAATTAGCATGCATGTTGTATCCAGCTGTTCTGGAAAATCCATAGCCAGCACTTGAAAACATTAGATTTTAAGTTATTATATACACACATCATTAACTTTTAATAGTAGAGTAAATGAAGTATTTTCATTATGTCTGCCAGTCTATGACATTTATTTGAACCAGCCATGAGTTTTGTCCTCTTTTAACATATCTGTTTCTCTGTAAGCACAGATATAATTTTCTGATCATTGAAACAGGATCCTAAACTTCTGAAAGGCTGACAACAGAAAATAGTCCTAACTATCTCAATTAAAAGCCACTGGATAATTGATTATTTGATGATACCCCTTTGCTCAGGCATTTTTGGAACAATTAATTAAAATGTCTAACTAAATCAGGCTCATCAACTCACCATTATCCAATGGAAATCTGTGGTATTTACCAAATGAATAGCCTGAATTGCATTCTTGTAAGTAAATAGCTAAGTTTATACAGAGTGACAGTAAGCTATCTTGTGGATGCTGCAGCACAGATGGGCTTTTCTACAGCATTACAAGTGCAATCGATGTGGTTTAGGAATGTATTTTGCATCTTATAAGTAGCAGAAGAACATTTTCTGTTTTAATTCTACCTTCTGCAAAATCTAGTAGGCAGTGGAGTACATGCAAATCCAACAGAGAAACTAAGCCCATATTAAAGATAACATCACTTAAAGATAAATCAGCATGTGAACTTCAGTCTGACTCCTTTCCAATTTGTTGGTTCTTTGAACCATCTCCTGTGGTTTCAGCTACAGCCAAGCCAAACCAAAACCAGACAGGGACTGTTTCCAGACTCTGACCCAGATATATCTCATAGTGCCTTGAACAAAACCTGAAACCTGATCCCCCAAAAATCTGAACTCTGAGACTGTGACTGAAAATTCAGTAGAGAAACTGCTTGAACAACCTTGGATAACTGATACTACCACCAGCTTCCCAGCCATTTGTTTTTGGCCCTCTGCCACCTTCCTTGTTCCACAGGTCAGCCCACCACACAGCAGCTAATACCAACATTTCTGCCAAACTAGCACAGTGGGCTGTTCCAAGGGCAAGAATGGATGGACAGAGGAAGGCAGGGACTGTTTGTGCTTCCAGTTGATGGTAAAGTTTGTGAAGTTCCCCCTTTAGCATAGTTCTAGTTCCCATCTAGAAGTCATGAAGACTTTAATATATACAGGCAGTGCTGCAAAGAATTGCCTCTCTGAAGACTCTCTGATTTCTGCCAGAATGACAAGAGCAACTCAGAACTTCTAAATAATAAGATAGTTCACAGCCAATGTCAGTACAAACATGTAAGATGTAAAAGGTCCTTTAGCTACCAGCAAAAGAACATGAGACACATGAGAAATGTAGTACAACACTACTTCATTGCTAGAGGAATGCAATGTAGACAGCAGTGTTGCTTTGTCTGCAGCCTGTAAAAGAACTGAGAATTATCTTGTATTTAGTCTTCGCTCTCTTTTTTATCCTCAAGCACTGGTAAAACTGGAATGAACTGGAAAGGGAAATGCTTGGTAATTCATCATAATTGAATTACCAATATATCAACCCCTGAAACTTAACAACGAGCCAAAAGGTTGGTGTTGCTTTGGGCAAATAATTGAAATAATGTTTTATGCTCCATTTCCATGCTGGAAACCTCCTTACAATGCACAAAGATCAATATTCAGCATGATAGATGGATGGTTTTGAAAGCTTCAAAAGCTAGGTGGCTGACTTCTAGTTCATGAGATATGAGAAATGTGTCAGCCATTGCACGACTGTGCCATTAGTTTTGCAAACTCTTCTAATATGTGTTTGTGAAAAAGAACAAAAGGATTTGTGACTTGCCTGTGTAATAACTTTCAACACGTGGGAAGGCAGCTTAGCTGTTTTCTAACTCATCAAACTTTCTTCAGATCTGGAAAGGCTAAATTGAATTCAAAATTGCATAACAATTTTATTCTACACATTGAGTTTACTTTATGAAGCAGAAGTTTTACTGAAAAACATAGCAAAGTAAAGCCAAGGACCCAACTTTGACAGAGGGCCCAGATCTCACTTGAAGGCTACCTGCAAGATGCAAGTTGAGGTAAGGGTGGTCATGTGCTCTCAGGGTGCCAGAGGTAACATGGAAGTGGAAAGTTAGAGCCATCACTTAATGTGTCTTCCTCGTGGCTGTCCTGTTGGAAAACCTTATCAAAAGAAAAGAGCTAGCTCTGCTCAATTTCTTATTAGGTTGTTAGTATTTAGCACTTTACCAGTGAAGATTTGTTCACTTACTCTTTATTTATTATGGTAGAACTTAAAGATTATTACATAGTAATTGCCTCAAAGGGTTCATGGTCACTCTGATATGAAAGTGCTAGCAGCTTGATAAATGGCCTTTTTTCCTGGCTAGGCATAAATTCAAAGATGATAGACATAAGTTTGGTTCAGTATAAATATTGCAGCAGGAATAGGGTAGCATGATTTCACAGTGAGAAAAAGCTTATGAGGCTATCAGGGCCACCTCTCACAGCAGAAATATATCCCATATGTCCTGTGCTTGGTAAGCAATGTAATGGTGCATGGAGATTCTACAGACCGTATTATGAAATCCCTCTTTCTCCTATTCCCCATTTAACTCTTCACTGAAGCATAGGCCAGAATCTCATCTTTCAATGACTTAGCAGAAAGCATTACACAAGCAATTAACTACAGAGGGAACAAAGAAGTCTTGATAAGTAGACGTTAATAGTTCCTGGTCATCTTTCAAAAAGAAGACCACTCACCCTAGGACACGAGGAGGTGAACTAACCCAGCTGCTGCTGATCAAGGTTACCTGGATACCACCATCAATGTGTCCCAGCATGTCATTACACACTTCATCTACTCTCACACTGGAGATTACCCTTTACATTTCTCCTCTCCTAATATCTGCCTATTTAGCTATGTGCCTGTTTGCTAACACAGTCCTGCAAAGTAAACTGATGGAAAGGAGAGAATGGGATAGGAGAGGAAGGGAGTGAAGGGGAAAAAAGGGAAGGGGAGGAGAGAAGAGAGTAAATGAAAAGAAAATCACACAGATCCTTTCATAGACTGCATAGTGAAGAGAATCTTCATGGATCCTAGAGCTGACAAGCATGAATGATGTTAGCTCTAGGAAAGCATGAAATAAAATTCATATGTGTGCAAACAGCATGGGGGTGGAGGCTGCTAGGCAATATACTGTACTCCCATTAAAAACAATGACTCTTCACTGAAGTTTATCCACTCTGAATGTGCAGTATCTCCGAAATAGAAATAATTCACAAGCAACATACTTGCCAGATTTTTTTTTTTAAAAAAAAAAAAGGAAAAGTGGAAAAAAAAAATAAGAAAACTGGAGAAAGTTGACATGCAATATTTTCAGAATCAATCATTTATTTTTTTCATTCTGAAGCAACTTCACCTTCCTATTTTGTTTTACATTGTAAATTATACTATAATTCAAAGTTTTAAATCACAACATTCTTCTCATCAACTTCAACTGTAGCTGCAAGTGTTCCAAAGAATAAAGTTGTCAGGGTTTCTCAGCTAAATAGCAACAGGAACTTTTAGCAAAAGCAAAACTCTCTGTTTTCCTTTAGCTTGTTCTGAGTAACAATAAAACTGGAATGAAGGGAGGGAGAAAAGATGCCTTAGGCAAGCACTTCAACCTAACTGGTTGAACTGCTAATGAGTATCTGTAAACAAGCTCCTATAACAAGAAGTGTCATGGAAGTGACACAGTTATCACCAGTACAGAGAGATCTGAGGAGCTGTTGAGACTTAACATTTTTACCCAGCTCCTTTGTACATCTGGAGAATAATATCTTAACTGCAAAGCATATTGGAGTTTACTAATGGTTATCACTAGATGCGATCCAAGTATTATTGCCTTTATTTCTGTTTACACAGATGTAAATATGTGTTTTCCTGTCCCTTCCTCAGTCCATCAATGTGAAAGAAAATAGACAAGTACTAAGTATCAATTCTTTTTAATTACAATCCTGACATGTTTCTAAATAACAGTTCATCTAGAATTTATGAGTTTGTCAAAGCAGGCAGGAGGATATGTTTCCTCCTGAGTAAACATAAGATTAGGTATTTGGAAACAAAAAAAAAAATGTTATATAATGTGTATTGTAATATTTATGACTGGAAAAGTATAACTGCTTTACTGTTTAACTTTCATTTATTAAATGAAAAGGTGATCTGCCTTTTGTCTTGTGTTGCTCAATCCTCAGCCCAGAGGAGTCTAAAGGAATTTGCTGCTTTTTCACACCTTATCTACCTACAATTAAAGAAAATTGTGGAGGATTAGAAAAGAAGTTCAACATTTGACTCTGGAAGTAAGTCCCTTAAATAAGCTTTGAAACTTAACTGCAATGAGTTTTGAACAATATGCACACAGAAGCATACAGAATTTATCTCTTCAGCAGCATTAGTAATATGTGCAAAGCAGATACTGTGGCTTCTTATAAATTTCTGACCTTTGACCCTTTAAATATGGAAAAATAACTTCTTCTTGAATTCCTTTTTTTTTTTTTTTTTTTTTTTTCCCAGCTATTAAATGGCTATTCTGTATCTGCCAGTTATAAGCTCCCCTTCAGCATCTCCCATCTGGTAAACAGAATTAATTCCTCTTCTGGATTTGCTTTTGTTACTTCCTAAGAAAACAACTCTGTGGTTCTTGTAACAGAAGCACATACAATGTTATTTTTATTTTGCTAACTTTTGAGAGCTGCCTGAAATTGCTCCATGTCCCAGCAATCAGCTGAAATGAAAATGGGATCCAGCTGGTACCTCAACCATTAGAAACTTCAAGCAGACAGGCTTAAAATCAGGTGTGAATCTTTGTAGTGGAGTCCGTTTAAGACTGAAGAAAGGTTTATCTAAGACTGTTCTGTGTAAAGGAACTGATCTGTTGCATCACAGTTGCTCGTCCAGATCTTTCCTTGTTCTGGCAACCCCATTTGTTTCTTTAGCTGTAAATTTGTCTTATTCTTCTTTCCACATCCAGTACAATCTCAATGACCTTTTCTTCTTTAAGATATTTTTCTGTTGAGCCAGGCTCTTCTTCAGGTTTACCCTCCATCATAAAAAAAAAAAAAAAAAAAAAAATTCTCAGCAGCTTCTTCCAGTTTTTAACTGGGCAGCTGTAGGTCTAACACCTTATTAAGTTGTTTTGATAATTTTTCTAAATAAACATAGTAGATTGGTCCTCTGATGCAGCCCCAGGGAGCTGATTACAAAGAAGTGAGCTTTCAGCCTTCTTAGATTGTACCACAATTTAGTCCCCAGAACTGACCAAAAAGTGAGAGAAATATTTTGTCTGCTTCCCAATGAAAGCATGTTCTATCTTAAAAATTAGATCCTAATAGATCACCAGTACTCATACATAAGTAGGCTCTTCAGGGTGAACTTTAGCAAAGTTACTTGGACTGGTAGCTGCCTTGCCAATATAATACTTTTTATACAACAGACAAAAGTCCCAGCAGAGACCTTGATGAACAACATAGTCAAATGATATCTCTATTCCTCATCTCTTAAAAGATAATAATAACGTTGCTCCCTGTCATCTTTGATTACCTTGTCAGTGAGATGCCTAGATCTTTGTGAAAGAATGCATTTTTAC
Source organism: Oxyura jamaicensis (assembly GCF_011077185.1). Taxonomy (NCBI): domain Eukaryota; kingdom Metazoa; phylum Chordata; class Aves; order Anseriformes; family Anatidae; genus Oxyura; species Oxyura jamaicensis. The sequence goes on from NC_048897.1 coordinate 36,366,121, forward strand.
CAATCTAGCAGAATGAAAACACATGATTTCTTTTGAAGTCCAGGAATTGCTACCATCTACAAATAATAGTGTTAGTAATGGATATATAGGTCATGGGCAGCATATAGGGACATTAACAGAAGAAAGGAAACAGCTTTGATTATTCTAATGAGAAAAATATTTTTTCCTTTGAAGAGCTGATTGATTTTTATATTTTATTCTGTGAATTAGTGAATAACGGTGAATCTATTATTATTGAATATGAGCCAGCAGTGTGCTCAGGTGGTCAAGAAGGCCAATGGCATCCTGGCTGGTATCAGAAACTAAATGTGGCTAGCAGGACTAAGGAAGTGATTATCCCTCTGTACTCAGCTCTGGTGAGTACACTCAAATACAGTGTTCAGTTTTGGGGCCCTCACTACAAGAAGGAAATTGAGGTGCTGGAGTGTGTCCAGAGAAGGGCTATGAAGCTGGTGAAGGGTCTAGAGAACAAGTCTTGTGAGCAGCAGTTGAGGGAACTGGGTTTATTTAGCCTGGAGAGAAAGAGGTTCGGGGGCTTATCACTCTCTGCAACTACCTGAAAGGATGTTGTATTGGAGTGGGGGTCAGTCTCTGTTCCCAAGCAACAAACGATAGGACAAGAGGAAATAGCCTCAAGTTGCACCAGGAGAGCTGGATACTAGGAAAACATTCTTCACTAAAGGGGTTGTGAAGCATTAGAACAGGCTGCCCAGGGAAGTGGCCGAGTCACCATCCCTGGAGGTATTCAAAAGATGTGTAGATGTGGTGCTTAGGGACATGGTTTAGTGGTAGACTTGGCAGTGCTAGGTTAATGGCTGGACTTGATGACCTGAGAGGTCTTTTCCAACCTAAGCTATTCTACGATTCTATAATTGTTATTAAAACAGTAAAGATACCTTCAGTTCCCCACAGCTTAAAAGAGAAAGAATAGGTAAATGATATTATATAGCAAAACAATGACAGAGCAAATAAAAGTTACAAGTTCAGCCTATTTTGAAGGCAGATATTCCATGGGTTCTCTTAACAGAAGGAATTATATACCTGCCTATATAACACAATAAATTTCCTTTTAAAAATGAAGTAATTTCTGAGCTCTTCAGTGTAAGAATTATGTTTAGCTTATGATTAAAGTGACAGCACTGATATTAACATTTAATGTTCCCAATATTGTCATATTACAATAAATCAAACTGTAAGAAGCTGTAAGATCCTTTCTTTATTTTAGTGAAAAAGGGCTTTAATTTGAATGAATGTTAGCTTATGATTAAGAAACAGGTTATTGATAGGGAGTTGTCTGAATTTGCATCTCTGTAGAATTAAGAGAAAGAGGCATACATATTTTATAAAACATGCAATGCATTAGTCTGTCAGTGCCAACCAGCATTTTGGGGCTTCATTAATATGACAGGATATAGAGATGACAGGCTTGCAGGTAGAAATAATGATCTAATGATTGTTTGGAATGCATATACTGTCTTGCTTCAAACTCTTGGTGTGTATTTTTCTTGTGTGGTGTACAGAGCTTTCAGTTGTAAAGGTAAAGGAAAAATTTCAGATCAGAAGATAATATGTCCAGTTACCTGTCAATAGTAACTGTTTACACATAACTGTTTTTTTTTCATCCACGTATCTCAAAGTGTGGAAAAGGAGAGGTTGAAGGTCCCATTCTGCCCAAGAATGCATCAACTAGCAAAGTATGCTTTTGATAATGTGTTTTATATTTGATATGGTGGTACTGAAGAACCAGGACTAGTATTGTTCCAGAATAGTTTGGGACATAAAACAAGAATTTGTTTTCAAAGTACTAGGTGGATGCATGTGCTTCTGCATACACATACTGGTAGATGCACTAAATTATAGCAAAATTATAATTATGAAATTATTTCTTTTATATATAGCTACTTACAAAGTAACCTTCCCTTATGCTCCATACTTTGCAAGTACTGAATAATAGATTCCTTTTGCTTAAAAAGTAGCCCTCATAGAACAGACAAGTCAAGGATAAGAAAAAGAGATTATATATATATATATATATATACAGAAAAACTATAGAGCTTGTCTCTGAGTTGTTTTTTCTCCTGTTAGTGAATGGAGGTGGAGCATAGCTGAGGGAAGGGATGTAGAAAAAAAAAATAAATAAAAAGTAGAAGGGTACTAAAGGGAAACATGGGTAGAGGAAGGACCCTGCAGGACCAGAAGGCCAGTTGTGTAATGACCAAAATAAAGAGCCTGTGCCAAAATATGCTTACAAGAGCATGCTTGATGCTCTTTGCATTGTTTTTTTTTGCAGGAAAGGCCTTGAAGTTTCTAACACTGAACTGCATGCTGCACTTGTATCCAGGATCTCCTTGAACCTAACCTTCCTAACACCTGTGTTACCGTAGCCATAGCTTCTGTGGACATTAGGATGTAGCAAGCAACAGTGAGCTGAGACAGGCTGGTCACAACTGAGGGCAGAATTATTAGCATTATCACTGTTTACAGCTCCCTGTTGTTCCTTGACTCCAAAAATCTAAGTACAACCCTAAAATGGAGTGATAAGAGGTTATTTTTTCATAGAGTCCCTGGCCCTGTGTCACCAAGAGACTTTTAGCAATTGCCTGCTATTGGCATCCACACCCAACATTAGGGAATAAACGAAATCCAGCCATGGGGATGCTCACAGTCCACTGACCTTTCAGTGTCACTCTAGTCCTGATACTGCCTGGGGCTCCCAGCCCAGAGGTTAATTGTCTATTTTACCTTAACAATATCTTGTCCAGAAAAGCAAGAGACTAAACTGTTTGAGGAATTGATTCAGCATGTAGGAATACAAAGACCCACAATTCAAGGCAGCTGAATACATGGTTTCCAAATCCCAAATTCTGCCTAATTTGAGTCAAAGAGTTGAAATTAAATCTCTTGTAAGCCTGGCTTTAAATGTAGGCAAATTAAATGGTGGACTATTCTACAAACATCTGGAGCTGCAAACACACACACACAAATTTATTATTCACAAGCAGTCATTGTTTCCAATTAAAATTGGCAGAGTGTCATGTGTGATTAATCTAATTCTCTCAGAATTGTGTTGGGAAATTAAGACTTTAATGGAGAAGATCTGAAAAAAAATTGGTTCTACATTCCTTAGGAAATAAGGCAACATTGATTCATATCTCATATGCCAGGTCAGCCTCTCTCAATCTTTCCTAAACCACTATATACTCAATTATTCGTTGGAATAAACGAAAGGGAAATAAAGGCTCTAGAATCCAAAGATTAAGGTGACAAATGGAAAGAATGTATCTCATTTGGTCTCTTTTGAATTTTGAATTAAACTACCCTAGATTTTAATAAATATTTTCCAGCTTCCAGCAACTTTTCTTTATAAGGCAGGGACTCTCTCTTAATGGCTTAAGCCATTCTAAACAACATTTACTCATATTCCCATGTGATTTGTGAGTCCCATTCACAGGTGCTTTGCTTTCCCTGTGCATCAAATTGGGATGGTAGAATTCTGACTCAAGGATGAATATTCTGTCAGCTGATGGAATCTCAGGCATGCTGAAGTTATGTAGACATAGGACTAGATCCACTGAAGGATTTAGATATCATAAAGTGAAGAATCAAATAACCTCTAACAGAGACACAAACTTAACTTGACTTCTGGCCATGTTCCACAAGCACTTCATCACGAGGAGCTGAATTAAAGAGGATCAGGATTATGACCTTCATCCCTGAACTCTCTCTTCCTTGTGGGGTATAATGATATTAGATATTCACCATCTTAGATAATTTCAGGGTGGAGGCTCTGTAATCTAACTTGTAGTTGAAGAACAGCTTGCTGAATAACAGCAAGCAACAATTGGGAACCCACTCGCTTGGCCAGACATGCAGCCTTTAATACATCAGGTGAAAATTGAAGCAGTTTGAAACCTAATTCGGAAGGTGATCAGACAAATTGCCTTTATAGTGGCAATGTCCATCAGGGGAGCAAATGGAAATAGTTAGAGTCTGTTCTCCAGTTTTACAACACCAGATCACATCTGAGTCACCATGTCCTTTTTTCGCTTTAATTCCATTCAATTTAATAACAGTCAGTTGATCAAAAGATTAATTCAACAGTAGTTGTCCTACTGAGGAAGAGCCTCAGAGCAGCGGAAAGTTGAAAGCATAAATCAATGAACTTAGCAATTGCTAGTATTTATTAATCTCAAATCAACCCATTTCTTCAATTCAATGAATCTTGCAGCTACCACTGTGCTTTACGTTCATTTGTGAAGTTCTAAAATTTAGTCTGATTTATTTCTTACTGCAGCCCCACACCACTTTTGCCAGTTAGCATTATCAACTCCATCCTACAGAAACGGACCTCAGGTGCAAAGAGGCCTGATGCTTTCTTTGTACCTGATCACACTGAATGATTGGGAAAAATTTGGAATTAATGTCAGCTCTTCAGACTTCCTGTTCTCTGCTTTAAAACATGTTCCTTACCTATAGAGATGGGAGTAAAAGTAGATAAGACTCTAGTGCATATGAACTCTTCTATATGCTTTTTCCACCACTAAGCCATCTGCTTGACATTTTATACAAGAGGTTCCATGGGTTGGAATGGAAAGGAGAGGAACTGTTAAAGTGAAGATGCTCTATCAGCCTAATCTATTTATAACCCCCAAAGCAACAACCCATCAGCACTAGGAGGTATGTGTGAGACTAGATTTCTTTCAGTTATGCACATTTAATTTTCATTTTAAAATCCTTCTTTCCTTTTAAATTCATCTTCTGCTGTGCTCACATCATAGCTATGTTTTACAGAGAACCAACCATTTCATCAAAGCCTGAATTGGAAAGTAGCAGCTTTGCCATACAGACTGATTTGTTAGCAAAGGATAAATCAATGTGGCAGGCAGAAATACAGTGGAGATTATAACACAAATGGCAAATGTGGAAGGCATCCCATATGGGAGGGGTTTGGTGTTGTAGGGGGAAATTAATGATTTATGGTGCAGAAAAGAGAAAGTTTCCTTTGTGGTGATGTTACATTGCCTTTAAATGCAGTAGGAGTGTGAGGAAAGAAGGAATAGGGAAGCAGAAAAAAAAAAAAAAAAAAGAGTTTTAGTTCTAAGACATACAGCATACAATGCTTTGCTTTTTGAACTACTTTGTCACTAAGAATCTACTTTGAGAAGCATTTTTCATGGGTTTGTATTCAAGGAAAGGAATAGTCTGGAGAATTTCCTAACATATTTATGAATGCTAATATGCATGAAATACGAAGGCTAGACCACAAAAATATCTGTTAACACAAACTGGAATATGCATGTACTCAGACAGCTACTAAGCAGGCAATTAAATTAAGGAAGTCAAAGGTATAAACCAATCCTAAATCTCCTTAAGAAAACATTTTCTCCTTAAGGCAGGTGTGAGCTAGGTATTATACATATCCAAATAACTAGAAGTCTAGCAACAGCTGCTTAATTCTCAGCAACAGATTAGAGACTCCAAAATACAGAATGGTTTCTGGCCTACTCACAGACCTCAGAACTCATGCAGATGGATCAGCAGTTGACCCGGGGACTTGATACCATCAAGTCCACACCATGAACTAAAGACACAGGCTCTGATGAAACTGTGTTCTGCCCAGATAATTCTGTGCTGCTTAATCCAGAGTTTTCAGGAGTTAGTTACCCTGTTTTAATTTTGTTTTGTTTGTAGAGTACTCAAAGCAAAGCAATGCCTCAATACTGTCAACACAATTAAAACATTATGGTCATTAAATGCCTTTTCTGGAAATACAGTTATATTCCATGCTTTTCTGTATCTAATTCAAATGTCTGAATTAGTATCTACCCTTCATACAGGCTAAATACAGGACAATTAGGGATGCTGCAGATACTCCTCTAAGATTTAGCTCATAAAATAGTGAGATGAAATGCCTAATTCAGGCATCTCCTTTATATACATAACTGACCCCTGTGTTTACAATTCACAGGCTCTTTACTGAGAATACTTTACAGGCACAATGAGTAGAAAGAAGTAAAAGACAAACTCAAATATTTTGCTTTACCACAGCAAACACAATTCACATAAATTTATTCTGGGAACATAATGGTGGCTATACTGAGCCAGATCAAAACTTCATTGAACTCTATATTCTATCACTATCAGGGAATGGCAACAGACACCTAGGGAGATCCTAGTGAATAACGAGATGGTAAACCAATAGTGATAATCCCCACACCTTCAATATATGCCCCAGCCCCCAGTATGTTATGTTATTATATTCTTACAGGGCAAACAAACACAAACCCTACTTCCTTTCAGCAGCAGCATTCCCTTCTTTAATTTGTTTTATCAACATCTTGTGAAGTGCTGTAAAGGTGATTGTAGCTCATTGCTAAAAGGAGTGTATTTTATTGACCATATTTAGTCTAAGAGAAAGATATTTTTTTAACAAGATGCTGGCCAACCCTGTAAAGTCTTCGTTTTTTGAGTATTTTTTTTGACTTGGAGGTGGTCAGATTATGAGAACATGCAGAGATCAAAGTTGGCCTCTTTTCTACAGAAATCACGTTCTGTCTCCAGACCACATATCAAACTACAGTGGTGATCCCATGGTGTGAATATATGCTCATTCTTAAGAACTGACCTATTATCACCCAGCTCACTATACCAGAATTATCAAGCAAGAACCAAAAGATAGCTTTCAACATTCAAAATCTCAGGTGGCATTTGATTGCTATGCTGCATTTAGACAACAGCCTCAGACATATAGGTTAATTTTTAGGTAGTGTTGCAGGGATAGAGACAGGAGTTGGACTTGATCCTTGTGTGTCCCTTCCAACTCAGAGTTATTCTATTATTCTATGATTCTATGAACTAATAATGCTCTCTGTGGCACCACCAAAGCTTCCGGCCAATCTGTTCCTAAATAAAATTTCTAAACAATGATTCTGAAACTCCTAAAAGTGCTGCTTGTTCACCTTCATAAGCTTAACTGTGTCAATCCTTAGCAGATGCATATGCATGTAAGCTCCATTGAAACTCAATACTGTAAACTAATTTACACCAGTTAAAGAACTTAATCATTCTTGGAACTTTACTAATAAAAATTGTAGAATGGTTTAGGTTGAAAAAAACCATCAAGTCCAACCATCAACCTGACCTACTGAGTCCCATCGCTAATCCATGTCCCTTAGCACCATGTCCACACATCTCTTAAATACCTCCAGGGATGGCAACTACCATTTCCATGGGCAGCCCTTTTCAATGCTTGATCACCCTTTCTGTGAAGAAATTCTTCCTGATAACCACTCTAAACCTCCCCTTGCACAACTTGAAAACATTTCCTCACATTCTATTACTTGTCCTCTGAGAAGAGACCCACATCCTCTTTGCTGCAGCTTCCTTTCAGATAGTGAGTGATGAGGTGTCTCCTCAGCCTCCTTTTTACCGGACTAAAAATTCCCATTTATAAACTAAAAATTCCATTTATAAATTAAAAATTCCAATTATAAAGTGTTCCTTATAGGTCTTGTCTTGCAATTTCTTCAACAGTATATCTGAATGAAATTTAAATCTGCCTACTTTTCAGAAAACTCCTATTTTTTTTCCATTAAAAACAACCAACAGAAAACATTCCTACATATTTTAGCACAGCCATAGTAAATCATCATTACACTATTTAATTTTTATTAGTATTTTTTTGAAATGCACTCACTAGATCCATCTCAAAATGAATGAATCATTCTTTTGATAAAAAGCAGCAAAGTTATTCAAATGGTTAAAATATTAATTCTAAAGCAGGGAATAAGGCAAGAAAAATCAAAATCTTAGGTTTCGTACTGTAAAGGTTCAGCAATTCATTTCCATCTTACATTAATCATTTGAGCTACCTTTGTGGGGAAAAAAAAAAGCCTCCTAAATCAAGCTCTAGTCAGGAAGAATGCTGTCAATATTTAGAGGAAGCCATGGACAGAGATTCCCAAGTTCTCACCTTTGCTGATATAGCAAAATACAGCCTATTCAGGCCTGTTTCCTTGTTTAAATGGGTATCACACGGCCTCATTAATCATAGACTACAGCGAACATAGCTAATAGCAGAATGGGAGGGGCTGTGTGACAAAATTATTTCCATACTCAGAAGAGAAAATGTCCATATTTGACTCTGATTCTTGAAGAAAACATGTGGTTTGCTTTTAGTATAATATGAAACAAGGATGAAAACATTCGTATTTGTATTCTCTTGGTTTGCTTCCAAAAATATTTTCTTTTAATCCCATGTAATAAAATTAAAGAACAGGAGTCAATGTGAAAAACATTACTGTTACTCTCTGATCAAATTGTTCATCCAAGAATATCACTTACTCTCTCTGTGATGTTGCTGCAGTTCTTAGAAAGAGTAGACAGCTTCTGAATGTGTTTTTCAATCACTTTTCTCCTCTCTCTTCATCAGTGACCTGAGAAACACAAAAATGCCCCGCTGGAGGAGCTACAAAAATCCCGTTTCTTTTATAGAAGGCAATTTAAAAAATAATACATTGCCCTCTTTCCCTCCACAACCGCATGCCAACAGAGGGGAAAAAAAACATCAAATATTAAGATAAGAATACTGACTAGGTAAGAATTAACTAAATTGTGCAAGAAAATGAGTGCCAACAACTGAGGAAAAGAGAAGTAATTCAAAATTAGATTTCAAAAGAGAGGATGTTTGTGAGAAGGAATGACTGAATGCAGCAATAAAGAGAGAATTGAGACAATAACTAGAGGCTGTATAGCAGGACACATTTAAAGCAAAAATAGAGTCATTCTCAATATAAACATAAAAGTGGGAGTGGAGGGTGTGAGAGTCCATTGCAGCAAATGTCCAATATAAATTCTGTAATAAAACCATAGCATCTGGATTTTACAGTGCAAACATCAAACTGTAAAGGTCTGACTGGGGCAGTCCTGGATCTGAATACCATCTTGCTCTTTCAAGAAACCTCTGTGTATAGGGTACGTATAAAGTCCAGAAAACATTGCTTAAAGATACATGATCCCAAATGGGGAATAACTCAGATAAATATAGCACTAGATAAGTCATCTCAGGTTTTACACAAATGTCCCGATGTGTATTGGGGCATGTTTCCAAAAATTACAGTTCGTTATTTACAGACACTAGGGTCAAATGAACAAGTCATTATTTCCAGCAATTTCTAACTCTAACTGCAGGTTACTTTTTGATCTGTTGGAAACAATTTTGCTAACTTGGAGCTTTTGTTGGTTGGTTGCATCTTTACTTTTTGAACACTTTGTGTATTCACTTAATGAAAAGGCAGCACGAGAATTCTGATGAGAGATAGGTCACACTTCATGTTTCTATTTTTTCAGGTGAATAGAAGTAACATTTTAAAGCTAGTTTCCAAGTCAAAAGGTTCAAATATGAATTTTATTTTTGCTTTCCTGTAGTGTTTGTGAGGACAAAAGGTCATTCTAAGAAATGCCTCCTGCTAGGATTATAGTATTTATGGATTATAAATTCTCAGGTGGTAGAAACAGAGCTGCAACATGTTTAATAAAAACAGACAAAATACCCGCAGAAAATAACTGAAAGGATTTCCCTGCCTCCTTCATATGCACAGGTGGGTGGACTTGGTCCTTGAAGCATGCACTGTTCTTCCTCACATACAAGCTCCTCAGATTCCCATCATTCATTCCATCTTCCTTCACCTACTCTCTCTCCTTGAGCTTTTCTCACTTTGTTTTTTCTCTTTTGTATATGGTGTCATACAGACTTTCTTTTCTCCTTCTATGCCTCCTTCTATTTAGGAAAATTCTATAAATAGTTCAGAGGGGATCATCCCTCACAATTAAAGACTTAAGAAGCTCAAACCACTACAGAACTTCATTACTGAACACCTCTTTATTGTCTATAATCATCTTTACTATGACATGATAGTTTCTAATTAGAAAGATGAGCAATCTGGAAAATTACTGTTACAAACTGAGCATTCAACAAAACTAACAAAGCACTGGAATAAGAATAAGGCACATGGTAGATTCTCTATGACATGAACATTTAAATCAGAGTCATCCACAACCTGTGTTCCCAACATAAGTATTAAAGAATGGCATTCTACTGCCTATGTTATCCAGGAGTTACAGTTAGCTGGACATAATGGGTTCTTCTGCACTTTAAGTGTAAAAGTTCTTCTAATCAAGTTCTTCTAATCTTCCAGCCAAGCCTTCCATCATATTATATAAGTAGGCCATGACACATACATGGGATGAGTGCTCTATGAGATAACACCTTCTTTTATTTGTTATAGAACAGCTGATGATCGTGAATTGCCTGTTGAAGGAAGGCTAAAAAAAAAAAAAAGAAAGAAAGAAAGAAAAAAAAATCTGATACACCCCCCTTTTCATGTTTAATGCTACAATAATCAAATACGCTTCTAACTGGAAATTTATAGCAGCAGACATGATCATCTCTCTCTCCAGAATATATCTGGTTTTAGAATCTTACATCAGATTCTTTTGAATGGTAGCCCATTACATGTGCTATATGGCATCATGAGTTTAATCTAGCACCCACTGAAGTGAGTAGCAGTCACTCATTAACTCAGACTACCAGACTACACAGTCACCAGAACTTCAGCAATGCATTCTATCTTGAATTCAACATATATATTTCTGTGCCAGTGCTAAGATTGTTGTAACTGCCTGTTAGGTATACTGAACCAGCAAGAGAGTTGCCCCTTCACCCTTTGCTGATGAGAAATAAATATCACATTTGCATTCAAATGCCAGAGTGAGCAGAAGCAGCAGATCAATCTGGATTGATATGGTGCTGAACCAAAGTTTAAAAGTTTCTCCTGTCCTAAATTCTTCCCTTTGTCCCAGCAGTCACAGTTCTTTGATGATTTCAGTGACTGGGTCCTACAGCCTCAGCAGTATAGTTGTAGAGGAAGAGCTGAGATGTGTCAGAGGCAGTTCCTAATAGCTTAGAGGGACAGAACAAGCAAAATGGATTCCTTCAGCCTCGTTACTAGCTTTGTTACCAAAGCTAGCAATGAAATAAAAAGAGATGGAGTGATGAAGAGGCAGCAATGGCAGGTACTCCCAAAGTAGGATGGTGTCATGGTGTCTCTTACCATAGTTTCAGTGGATTAGAGTAACTACATGGGGGTCTCTGGCAGATGAACGTATTCTCTTACAGGTAGATGTGAAGACCTGGGTAAAGGATAAAGCACCCAGGAAGACATCTTTATAATAAGGGAAAGACTAATATACCTATTAACCTATTCCTTACATCTTTGTTTTCAATTTTGAACCTAGCAGCCTAATGGATCCTATTGGATCTTTTTTATTATTATGACTCTCAGTTTTGTGGTGGTGTCAGGTACACAGAGTCAAGCTGAGCTCCAAAGATATGAACATCAGATGAGGCAGTATATACAATGAGATGTGGGGAATCAGCACTGTAAACCCCACTGTTTCTATTTGACTATTGTGTTGCTAAATAAAAGTAGTAAAAATATTAAACCATAAACATTCATGCTCTCTGAGATCTACACTGCCACCCCTCCTTCCTGTATGGAAAAATATGTATTTGACTAGTTAAATTCAAGTAAGATATATGTCTAGTTTGTTGGTCCATTTTGTTGTCAGGGAACCCTAATGTTAATGTTTCTAAATAACTAGATCCGTGTTATGAATCTTCATAGAGAATAAGCAAGCAATATAATGTCTTTTGGCCCTCTGAGCTATCGTAACAGCATTTTTGAATGTTGCTTTATTGACCCATCAATAACCATTCAATGTTAACTCCAGCTGAAATGTACTGGAGAGAGAGATGATCATGTCTGCTGCTATAAATCCCCATTTTGAGGCATATTTGATTATTGTATCGTTAAACATGAAAAAGGGGGTGTACCAGCAATACTTATCTTTTTTTGCTTCCTATCAACAGGCAGTTCAGGATCATGAGCTGTTCACATAAGCAAAACCACATCAAAAAAAGACGAGTTTAAAAAAAAAAAAAAAAAATCACTTGCTGTCAGCCTGCAGCTATTATAAATGAGTAATTTATAAGCATGTAATTTACAGAATGTGTGTAGAAGCACATTTAATGCTGATACAAAGACATCTTAGATGTTTAATGAGGTTTTTAAAGCATATTGTGCTAAGTTTAATGCAGGCATGTAGGTATAGCTTCCTCAGCAATCACTAAGGATTGGTTAAGGGTGTTTTCTATCTTTTGATTTTAAGTCTGAAAAATGTGCATTTAAATAGGACCCTAGGTAAATTTACATAATTATTTCAAATCTGTCAATGTCTATTCTTTGGACATGATCATTCTGTAATGTGTGGAGGTTACATTAGTTATGAAGGTTTTTGTTGTTGTTGTTTGGTTTTATTCTTTTTTATTATTAAAAAAAAAAAAATAACAATGTTACCATGATTAGAAAACAAATACTCTATTTAATGGATGGCTTGATCTTTCAGGAAAATGCTGAGAGGCATCCAAGGGAGAAAGGTCTACTTACCATAAAACACATTTTCAGTATATTTATTTGTTTTTTATTATTATTTATTTATGTATGTGCATTTGCATGAAAACATGGCTAAGAAGCTAACAAAACTCTATCTCTGCATAACCTCCTCCACCATTTTTTAAAAATCTCCTGGGTATTTTAAAAACCTCCTGGGGTGACTAGGGTCCAAATCCTGTCAACACTTACACACATTCTTAATCTTTCAAACAAACCCATTGATTTCTGTGAAGTAATCCAGTGTAGTACAGTGCAAAACATGCATAAGTGTTTGCAAGACCAGGGCCAGATGATCGTTTCCAGATGAGTGTGTACTGTAAAGAGAGTAGTGGAATCAGTACTCCTGGAAGAAGTGAATTTCAAAGAAGTGAATTCAGCCTAAGGTTATACCACTCAACAGTGGCTTTGCCTGGTGGAGCTAGAATGCAGGACAATTTTTGCCACTGTATCTCAAGAAGAGAAGCTACTGGTATAACGCCTCAGAGGGAATCTGAGAGAAAAAAGGGCAATGGTTTTATGTGCTGACCCTGAAAGGATTCTCTCTTTGGGATGCTGCTGACCAGGATGGCAAAGCAGAGATGATTTATGTCTCTATGGTATCAGCTATGACTCTAGTCCTTATCAAAGGGCTCATTTTTATCTGAATCCACAGAGTAAATTTTGGTACAGTTGTCTTCAGGGGCAAGTAAAGACCAGGGGCAAGTTTTGATCCAGTATGTACTGGATCAAAACTGCCAGCTTTTGAAGTGTGCTTCTTTTTCATGATCACAGTAACAGAGAACAAAGCAAGTGTAAAAAATGCTGATAAGGTACATTAAAGATTTTAAGTCTATTTCCTCTTCAGTCAGAGGTAACATTTGCTGATCATTCTGTAGGAAATCACATCTGTTCACATTTTGCTCTGAGTAAGGAGAGATAGATGGGTGTTTTAACATGGGTCTGATCAAGTATTTTAGAAATGGGCTGGCAGACAAAAAGCACATTTCCGCAGGGTGGTGTATTTTACATTTTTAGTTGAAGGTCCCTGTGAAGACATCCCATCTGGGATGGTCACAATCAGTATGGAAGTGTTTCCCAGTTTATCAAAGCCAACAGAAATTCATGGGAAAACAAAAGAAGAAGGATCCATCTTTCTTTACTGGCAGAAAAAGATTAAATTTGCAAAGGAGATAGTTGTATTCCTCTGAGATGTTCTCAATCGCAATTTTGTCACCAGAAGAAGCAGACATTTTTGGCCCTGGAACAAATACACATAAACTTCTGAGAGCCAGATTTTGCTCCATATCTGGAGAGGCCTGAAGAGAAAAACATGAAACCTGGCAGTTTCATTGCACCACAGTGCACACAAAGCTCCTTCTGAATTACAGTCTACCATCCAGTGTCAACAGAATTCAAAACCTCAGAGTAAAATTCAACTTAAATCACTAAGTTTCATATGGTTCTGAGTTTAGTTGAGGTTTTTATATGCAGTTTCCAGCTAAATTCATAAGTCAGGCCATCATTTCCCAACTAAACTCTTTTTTCCAGAGGTCCAAAAATCTTGGTGAATCTTTAAATAGACACTGACCTGTGATTCAGCTTTCCCATGCAACATGGAGCCAAGTGAATTTTCATTGTGTGGTTTGGAGTTTTGCTGAGGATCCTTCGCATGGTGAGGCCTGCATGCGCATGCCTTCCTAATTCTGTTGTTGTCTGCACCATTCCAGATAAAAGGCAATAAACAACAGGATTGTTGACACTGTTGTCTTCCTTCATATCTTTGTTTATAACTGTCAGGTAACATGCAGTCTGTTGTCAGACACAGTTGCTGACCACCACAAACAGAATTTGCAGGAAGAACCTGAAAAATAAAGAGAAAAAAAAAAGTATGAGAAAGAATAGATTTTGATTGGATACTAAAGCTAAGTAAACATGATATGTAATTTATCAAAATGTAAATACAAGCAATGCCAACATATCTTGTTCCTCTAGAATGATATATTTTACCAGAGGGATATTTTAGATATTTCACTTTGTGCCAAGGTAAGTTTAATACCTCTCTAATCTACAACATATGGGTCTTATGACATTACATATTATTTGCATCACCAATAAAACAGCTCATTAATCAAACATGCCACTATAACCTCCAACAGTATAAACTGAAAAATGTGGGGTTTAAAATATTTTTAAGTGGAATTATTTGCTTAAAATACTCCCTTTTGGTACAATAACCATCTGTTAATTTTAACACTGGTCAAGCATGCCAAAGATTATTATAAGTCTTAATTTAATTGAAGTCTTCACTGGAAGAAAAAAAAAAAAAAAAAAAAAAAAAAACTGTGGGTACATTTTCTTTCCAATTTTCTAATGTTTTTGTTTATTTTTTCATCAGTGTGGAAGTTCAGAATAGGATCATCGTGAAGTAAACAATATCTATTCTCTGTGTAATTATATGCTATTTTACTCAAGCTAGGTCATTCTATTTTGAATGAAAACCAAATTTGTACACAAATAGATCATTTTCTCCATAAAATTTCATACTGTAATGAAACATCTGTGTGAAATAGGAAAATATATGCACTGTTCAGAACTCTCAATTCAGTTTTTGGCTTGCAACAGTTTCTGAGTCAGAAAATAGACATAAAAGTATTTCACGTAGAATTTAGAAGCATTTCAACATAAAACAGCAATTTAAGACAATAAGAATGGCTTTTCTCTTAAACAAAGACAAGCAGTCTGAACTCTGTTTTTATTACTGTATTACAGAAAGTGAATATTCAAATAAGCATTTTGCATGCATTTGCATTAATCAGTCTGGCAAGTGTCAGTGCCCAGGTGAACATGGATTTTGCTGGTCTCTATTCAAACAAACAAAAAAAAAATCTATCCCTTTGTCTACCAGATTTCATCTCCAGTACTTAAATAGGGCCTGAATCAAAAAGCATTTAAGAGTAAAGTTGGCTTTGGCACGTTTACTAAGTCCTTTTTAAATAATGAGAAAGTGAGACTATAAGTAAAGATTTTCTAACCAGAAATAGTTTGCCAAGTCAAAGGTATAGTTATCTTCATGACAACTATTAGTTGACAGTCATAAAAGTACATCTAAAGAAACGTGGCTAAAAGTATGGGAGAAGAGAGAGTGTGTGTGAATGTCTGTGAATAACCATTATCAATGTAGACTCTATTCATGATTTTCATTTTCACAGCTCCCATAATCTCTCAATTTTAGTCTCCTGTCTGTAAAACAAGCACAACAATACCATTCTGATTAGAGTGATGTGAGACTAAAACATTCATGAGGCACTTTCAGAACCTACAATGAAAGGCACTATAAAATCACAAAGTGTTACTGCTGTTTATTAGAAAGCACATCCCATTAAAACTCCCTAACACTTTCCATTACAGTGATTATTTTGAAAACAAAACACTGGTCTCATTAAGTACAGCCAAGCTTTATTCAGCCGAAATGAGAACCCTGAAATTTTATCTAGTACTCAAAGAGACTTTTAAAATTTCAGAAAAAGCTCAAGAACCTATTTTTGCAAATTTAAGATGAGTCAAATGTAACCAAACTGAGAGCTTATTCTGCAAATGCTTACACACATACTTGGGTTTAGGAGGTTGGGTTTCCAGTGAGGCTACTGCCATGTACAAATTTAAGCAAGTACATCGCTGTCTGTATACTCAGAGTCTATGAAAACTTTTATTTTTAAATTAAATATTTTAATAATTATAGTTCTGAAAATTATATAAATTAATTATTTTCCTGCTGGAAAACCTTCAAAACTCCCTAGATATTTGAATACCTAAGAATTCATCAAAAATCATATTTTCCAAAACATCAGAACAAGTATACTGAACCAGCCAAGAAAGGATGAAAAGGACTGAAAATGTGAAATTTACACTGGGTGTCTGCCTAATGTAAATTTTCATTAGGTGTCATGCTATCCAATTATCGTGAAATAATAAAATACACCCAAAGAGTGCTATATTTTTACCTCTGGGTTCCGATGACACACACAAGCTGTTGGAGCAATAATGTCATCAGAAAACCTTGATTAAAAAAATAGTAGCATTTAATACAGTTGATTGAGGTTTCCTCTCTCTCAATTGCAAATCTAATGCAGAATATCATGAGAGTCACTAAATTATATAACTGCTCATGCAAAAGCACACGATATCCGTAACGGCCCTTCATAAATCTGGAATGTTTTGCTGTCTCCTCCCCTTCTTAAATATCCAGAGTTGGGTATATTTTTTTTCAAATGTTTTATTTAAGTGTAACAATCTTTTTCTCCACTGCTGTCTGTCAAGTTACCATTGGGGTAAAGGTTCGGTATCGGTCACTGTGCATAGCAGGAAAGCAAAGCCTGCAGACAATACTTGCCATCAGCAAGAGGTAGAGTTGAGCTGCCTGCTTCTTAAACCTAAATATGGTAAAAAGGAACAAGTACAATGTTTCAGAGAACCAGTCTGCGTAGCTTGAATTTAAAAAGAAAGTCTGGGAGGCCAGAAGTCTCAATGGAAAACACTTAAAGTTTTGCTATTGTTTCTAAATAACAATAAAGCACATAATAAAATCTCCAGTATCTGAAATAAAATAAAATAAAATAAAATAAAATAAAATAAAATAAAATAAAATAAAGCATACCCCACAAGAGCTGAGAAAATTAGTTGTATTTTTCCCATCAAAAAATGTCAATCCATATAAAAAATAAATAAAATCCAGAAATGTATCAATTTCAATCAACTTTGACCAGAACACATGGAAGGTTACAGTGAATTAAGGTAAGGTAAAAGCTGCTAACAGCTCTATTTTCTCATTGCAAAAAATGAATTGTGCCATCTCTGTCTTTCTCAAAGCATTATTTTTCTTACAATGCCATATTTTCTGACTGCCCAGGTCTCCAGCAGCCAGTAGAGGACACTTATTAAGAGCTTGCTTCACCTGGCCCTTGAATAGCTGCTTCATGATGAGGACTAGCCAGACAGCTTCTTTGAGGGGTAAGAGAAAAGCATAGGTTTGTTCCTCTAAGCTATGCAGTTTAGCCTATCGAATGTTTTGCACTGGGGACCTGTTCTGTTTTTCCTGAGGGATTTCTGTTCTCTGTGATGTGACTTCACACGCAGTGGCTCATACAGATCTTAGCAGGTGATACCTAGGCGTTGCTGGAAGGAGCCTGATGTTACCTGTAGTTGCAGGTAAAAGGTAGATGAATTAGGTGGTAGCACATAGCTGGTCACACATTTGTCTCCTAGTGCTCCCAACACCTACATCCATCCCACCTCTGAACATGGCCTTTTGTTCAGTCACGTAATGAGAGGAATTTGGTTTTGAGTTTAAAATGAAGGGTTTCTGTAGTCATGTCATGTCTGTTCATACAGATCATCCTTGATGTATCCCAGGGTATCTCCCCTGTGGAAAAAAAATATCATTAAGAATGAAATCTTGACTTGTGGTTTGACATCTTTTTTAATCTGTCCAGATTCTCTCCCTGTCTTGACAGTGCACTTACATCTTCCAAGATACAGCCAGTGAAATCTCTTAAATTCAGAAATTACAGGGGAGAAAAATATCTGTAGACAGATCTCTCTCTCTACTGCACCACCACCTACTGCTTGCTTCACATCTTCCCACCCAGTATGTTTCAGGTTTAAGAAAAGCAATTTTTTCTTCTTCCCTATCTGTTATGTTTTCGGAGCTCTATCATCGAACACAGGTGAAACTCTTGCAGCTAACTTTATATGTTCAGTGCTGAGAACTACAAGCAGACAATAAAAGCAAACAACCAAAACAACCCCCCCCTTCCCCCCCCAATCAACTGCCACCGTGTCAGAATTTCCACACATATGAGTGGCTATATTTCACCAGAATTTTGTAGATCTGCACAAAATACACCTGGGCATGTCTTCATGAAACCATCTAATCTACCCTTCTAATCTCCTCTTCTCACATCAAGATCAACCATATCTAAACCTCTCATCACCTTTGCTTTGACTTCCTTAAATTCCTGTTGTACAGATTTCTTGTCACCTGAAACACATGTTGATAAGAAAGTGCTTGTTCACTTGGTGTGTTTTTCTCCTCTTTCTCTCTATTGCTGTTAAAGAAAATTCACAGTTGCTTGCCCTTAGTGCAGGGAGATGATACAAGTTTTCGTACTCTAAGTCAGTTGTGGTAAATTAAATTATTTTTCTACCACACTCTTGATGCCCAGGCTAAAGAGATTTCTAAAGAGAGTTGAAGAGGCAGTCAAGAAACTGTTTTTTTGAAGACAAAAGGAAGTTAGTGCCATAGAAAGAATTCTTTTTGTTTTTTTTTTTTTTTTTAAAAAAAGAATATATATATATAAAAAAAATATTTAAAATAAATAAATAAATAAATCACTTCTCCAAAGCAGTTTTCATTTTTGCTACCACCTGGAAGAAGAAAGCCTGCACTTAAGCTGTGCAGTCTGAGAAGTGTGTCAGTATTTTGAATGTATTCAAAACCTACTCTTAATTTTACAGCCTTGATCCTTGATCCTTGATCCTCTTCCCTATGTACAAAAAATCCCTATGATCCCTATGATCCTTGATCCCTATGATCCTTGATTCCCTATGTACAAAAAATTTACATAGAGCCCTACACAACTTCACTGTTTACCAATTCATTTCGGGTTCTGTTCCAAAATTATCCTTTGATAATTGTATTTTTGGGAGAGAAAGAGGGGAAGTTGAGTAATAAGCTGCATGGACTCCTTCCAGTCTGAGACATTGTCTCTTATCTCTATTCTGCTGCAATAAACTCTCAAAAACATGCAATCTTCACTTTCCTTCACCCAAATTCCTTTCTGTTCTCAGTATCACTCTATGAAACATTAGTCCTTTTTTTTTTTCAGCCATTAGTCTTCATCTCCTACATTTTTTTTTTTTCTGCAAAATATTTGTTCTGTAGGGAGGATCCCACATATACACAAGATAAATCTGCTCTTTCTCCTGCTCAGGTATCCTGTTCTGCCACCCTCCTTGTCCTATCCAGTTACAACAGTTGTCTGGGACCTTACAGGGAAGCTCCTTACAGCAGAAAATAGTTAGATGGAGTCTGAGGATGTTACTTAGCCTATCTGCTTTTGTTTATATGCATTTGTTAAATGAGGTAGTCACACAGCATTAAAGGTCCGTATTGTGGGAGTGTGGCCATGGGGGTCGACAAGCCCCATGGTTGGTGATAACATCAGACTGTTAGCGATGAGGCCATCAGGAACGTAAAGAGTTTAGAGGGAACAAAGAGGGGTGATTCAGGAGACGCCTTGCCGGCTCGGGTTGCTTGTTCTCCGGCCGTTGGGGCATGGCGGTTCCTGGGGGTTTGCGGTTGCCGGGAAAAGATGTTGACCAATGAATAGTTATTGGAAAAGGACTGCTGTGGGGGAATGGTATAAGAAGGGAGCCTGTCCTCAATATGTGGAGGCAACAGATACATAATGAAGTTATGTCACCAGTAAAGAAGTAGCAGTTACTGATCCTAAAAGAACCCTGGTGTCTGTGTGGTCATAACGCCACACATAGGAATCTCAGCCCAGACTACCATTCAGCATGCAGGGAGAGTTTCTTCCTCAGCACGCCGCCATTCGGAGACAAAAGACAGTTAACACTGTCTTTTTTTTTTTTCTTCTTCTTCTTTTCTTTTTTTTTTTCTTTTTTTTTTTTCTTTTTTTTTTTTTTCTTGTTAACATACCCTCTTCCTGTACCTACCTCAATCTCGAACATTGTTTCACTAAGGCAGCTTCATTGCTCATGGTAGAAAAGAAGTAACAAGGGCTGAATTACCAGAGACAAATCTGAGACAGCCTTAGCAATCAAATTTGGGAATTAATTACCCCCCAAAAAAACCTTAGAAACATCATTCCAGTCACTGGACAACACAAGTTTGGTGAGCAGCTGGCTGCAGCTCTGTTTTATGCCAAAATACATATAGTTCTCTCTGTTTGTTAGCTCTGCCTTTGGATTTTCTGTGCCAGTTCAGGACCTATTAAGGTCATATATTTTAACAATGATGATTTTACAATCAAATATACAATGCATGAATTCATGGTGGCCAAACCCTAATGCACTCTCAAAATGCTAACGCTTAGGGAAATAGTCCAGAGGGTATTTTTGCCATAATATTTATTATAGCAATACCATAGATTCTGTTAGCAAAACCACTGCTGTGTCAGCAGGTTCTGGAAAAAATAATAAAAGGAACTATAAATAAAATACATAAATTTAATTAAAGATTAAATCTTTAGGCAGAAACCCCTCCTTAAAAGGGACTATAAATATGTTTTTTGTTGTTTTATCTTTGTGATGTATCTTGTTTTTCCCTCCAATTTTTATTTTATTAATCCTGCTGCATAATTACAAACATAGTAATTATTCAAAAGATAAATGGATAGGTTTACAAAATCACTGGATATAAAGCTATTCATCTAATAAGTAACCCAATCCTTTCTATAATAATTCTACAAAAACACACCACAGAGGCAGTCATATCAAAAAAGTGACTCTCTCCTGCATTTTTTGCTTGTCGCTTTACAATATATTTTTTTACTTTTCTATTTTTCTTTTTTTTTTGTAAACAACTTGTTATTCTTGGCATACAAAAAAAATAAAATAAACAAAAGAGAAACATTTAAACACATATCATAATATCATAATTTTAATATAATTGTTCATAGATCTGAAGTGTTTCCCATTTTCCTGGGCTGCCTGTAGAGACACCTCATTTTATCATCAGTTTGTGCTATAATTCCATTCTTTCCTAAAATTTCTCATGAAAGGCTCATATTTATGCTTATGACAGAGACATGCAATTATATATAATGAAAGCTGCTGTTCCTGTAGATACGTTTAGATAACATTTTAAATTTTTTGGAAACGTGGCCTATAACTTTTAGGATACTGTCAACCAAATTCAGCTGATTGCTTTCCAGAAGACAGCTTGCTCTGCAGGCATCTGGATGTAGGGGATGTTAGGTGTCTCTGACCAGCTTCACGAGTCCAAGCTGACTGAAGATCAGGTTTGTAACCTAAGGCATGAGATGTTTTTTCCCTCCTGAAAGATCTCTCTTTTTAGGTATTAAACACTGTAGAGAAAGCAGAAGGCTGTAAGGAAGGTGGGTGTTATTTTCTCTTCAGCACTGCAAAGTGCAAAAGCAGAGAAGGGAGCAACACTGCTAATTAAGACACCAAGAGCTGCCCTTGTCTGGAGGGCCTGGCAGCATCCCTAGCTGCAGGACTCCTCGGCCAACCTGGGGGTGCTCTAAGAGGGTGAGGAATCAGTGGCTGAGATGGTAGTTTTAATTTTCATTAAAAAATAAACCACAGGAGAAAAGGACAAGGGTGGTTTATATTTTGATCTCAGTGTCAAAAGAGCAGTCAAGAACAGCCTAAGAGAGATGTTTATCAGGCATATTTGTGGCCCAGCCCACTGCTTCATGTTGACATTGCTGTGGGAAATCTGATCCCAAGACTGTCAGCTGAACAGTAGCAGGCATTCAGTGATCTGGGTTCTTGAAGAAAGATGGTGAATGTTTGGCATCCTTTAAGAAACATCTGTAAATTTACCAAGGATTCAGGAGGGCCTAAACTCATAGAACCTAGTCAGTAGGCAGTTGCTGGCAACAGCAAGTGAGTAGGATCCTTATTTAATTTCTAACATTTAGGAGATGATGGAGGGAATGTGAAAATCCTCTGAGGTCCTCTACTCCTATTTTTCTTCTGATGGTGAGGGTTCAGAAAGACAATTGTGCATCAGAGATTAGCACTTTTTTGTCAAGAATGAAGCCTTGTTCCCACTTCCAGTGCTTTGATTTAAACATGCCAGTGTGAGCTAGTCATTGTCCAGAGATGGCTGAAAATAAGAGCCTGACAGATTACAAGGGCAAGAATTTGGCACATGAGAGCTATCCAGCAGTGAGGTGTGGGCAAGGGTTAGTGCTTAGACATACACGCATGGCCAAGACATGTGTGAAAAATCTGACGTGAACAAAGTCCACTGAAGTTTAGGAACCTTTTACAGTCTGATGGATACAGACAACAAACGTGTAAAAGAAATGCCAACTCACTGACAGGCACTTGACTGCCCACAGAAGCTTTAAATGCCTACAATAGGAGCTGAATCCCAGACCAGAAGCTTGGGGATGTGAATCCCGATCTTATCACTGCACGTAAAGAGCAATTAGCTCCTGAAAGGCCTGTCTTGTTAAGAGCTTTGTGGGTTTATATAACAGAAATAAATGTGGTACTTAAACATAAAAGAGGTCTTATAGTTTTATTAATGGGATAATAAAACAATAAAACCAGTAACATGTTAATATGTTAGTATGAAGCATGTACGGACAAGGTAATAAAAATGTTCAACTATCCACTGTGCTTAAAAGATATTACTGCAATCAGATTTTTGACATCACACATTTTGAGACAGAAGGTCAAGTTTTAATGCTAATGAATTATGTTAATTTCAAAATTAAATTTACTGCCTGACAGATAAAATAAGGTATCCTAAGCACATTATGGATTCCAAAACCATATGTAATTAAGAGATGAGTAATGACAGGAGGAATTAGGAGCTAACTGCCTGTGTTTGTAGGAGAGGCAAGGAACTGAGGGCAGTTTTCACAAAACAAAGCTTCTGGTATCTATAATTCTCCTAACTCCTACAAAGTCAGTGAGATTTTAACTATGTAAGAAATTAGAAAGTTAAAATTATTACTTGATTTTCTTAACAGAGTTGGAAATTGTGTCTTATTTCTTTCTCTTGTCCAAGTACATAAGTACTTCCTATAATAACTTCAATAAGTTTAGTAACTTCCATGTGAATGTTTAGAGAGGTAAGTGTAGTACACACATACAGGTATTTAGTGGATGTGTTGTTAGAATGTTTGCTTGTTTTCCACCAAGCAGCCAATTGATTCTGTTTTCATTTGGTCAAGAATCATTAACACTAAGACACGATTCACCTTAAGGGCAAGAAAAGTAAAATAAGGCATCATGAAGAGAATGTGCCCTGAAGTGTATGTCTTCATGCTAGTCACTGCACTAGCACCATTGTGCAGCTGTATCTGAGCTTGCCTTAAATTAGTTCAGGAATTGGCAGCAGTTTACCAGTAACAGCATGGAGCTCAACACTAGCAAAAGCCCAGCCACTTGCCCTGCAGGAATGTTCTTCAGGTTGGATCCAAGTTACCACAGCTCTTGGTGCTAGAGCTAGTTAGCTGAAAACAAATCTCTGCAGCTGCACTCTGCTGATGTCATTAGGCACCTGTCCTGTTAGAAGATGGTATTCTGATCCATTAAGTACACAAATTGTATAATTGTATTCCCTCTGTGAAGAACTTCCAGTTGGGAAGAAAAAAAAAAAAAAAAAAAAGTAATTTAAAGTAATTTGTGCTCTTACTCAGTTAATTTAGGGAGATGTGAGAAGAATATCCAATGTCAAGGGCTGCAGCAAAAAGTGTTGCAGAATATGGCTGTTTCTTCCTCTGCTATTACATCTCCCTTTCACACTGTTATCCCATACTACATTCCTATCTCTCTTGTGCTGGCAATTACTCCAGCTGCCCTGTGCCTGCCTGTAAGCATCATGCTCCCCTTCCTCCAGCTGGTAGACCTCTCCCACCAGCCTCTCTGGCAGCTGCCACCACCTCCATGCAGAACCTCTCAGCAGGGAGTGTGAAACAAGTGGTAAGGATGGCCAGATCCTCTCACTGTTGTCCAGGAAAAGTGGCATTGGTTTTACCACTAGCAAGTCATGTATCTTAGTATCACTCTGATGTACAAAACATCACTCTTCACGAGAAGAATGTCTAGAGAGCTGACCCATCTCACACTTTTCTAGCAGCAGCTTGACCTATGACTCTTTTTGCTATGCTCTTCAGACTCATAAATATTTTGTTTCTCTCAACAGAGCAAGTCTTTTTCTCTGTCCAGGTTTAAACAGAAAAAGATGTATCACCATACCTTGTGTTGGGCCTCAGCTGGTAAAGGTACTATGAGAGCACCATTCACACCTGATAAAGGAGGAACACCCTGCATGTGTCAGAGAGCAGGCACTGGGGACAAGCTGACACCATACTGCCACACTCCACCAATGCAGAGAACTGTCTGAGCATGAAAAGCAGTCAAAACTGAGGTCCTATAGGGACCATTAATATCATGCACTTAGTCCAGTTACGTACTCCACAGCTAGGCTAAAGCTGAAGCAGAAATTTGAGAACCAGACATGAATTCCTTCAATTAACTATATTAGATGCCTAGACTGGGGCTTCAAAACACAAAACTCTCCCTGTTTTTTTCAGATGACTTCAAGCCCAGTGCACTAGGTTTTGTAGTTTGTATTCTGAGGTGGTTGAAAATTTGGAATAGCAATAGTTACCATAGATCATGGAAAAATGTGGTTATATGAGCCCTTTAAAGATCTTCTCTTATCATCATACCTCCAGAGAACTACTGCATATACTTACTTACTGACAGATGTTTGCCTAATCAAGGTCTGGAAGGTAGCAAGCACTACATCTTTACGCAATCCACTCCAATACTTCACTATCAGCACAATGGATTTGTTTTGTTTTTACAAATACCTAGTAAATATCTAATAGTCAACCTTTTTATAAGTACCTAATACCTAACCTGGATTGTTCTTGATGAAGTTTAGTACTTATACAGATGTACAAGGGGCTGTATAGCCCTTTGGATCTGATTTGCTTTGATTTCTTTATCAGCAAAATCAAGAAAATATCATTTGGGCTGCAACTGCTTTTACACCAACTTAATTAAATCTTTGAAAAAAAGAACACACTTTTGCATCACGTTACCTAGGTTTTTATGTTCTTTGTGATGTTTGTAGAGAAATGTGTTTTCAACCCTTTCGTCCTCCAGAAAAATCCCAAACTAACTCTGCTCTGTAGAAGCTGAACAGTGCACAATCTCTATATGTATAAGTATTTGCCTACTCTCTCTTGCAGTCTTTAATGGTAGCAGAGCACAAACTGAAAATGTTTTTTCATATTTACATAAACTTGAAAAAAAAAAAAAAGCCATTGTATCTTTTAGAGTAACCACATAGAAATGCAAGGTACCAAAACTGCTTTACATTCTTGTTTCTAGTCTAATGAGCTGCTGAAAAATATAGATGTGAAAAGAACTTGTTAGCTGAAATAAGAACAGTACTGTTAAATGACACGTTGATACGCAGTAACTATGAAAACATAGTTTTTTATTGTGCAGAAGGACAGACTGAAGAAATTCAGTTAAAGTTATGAAATGTCTCCCTAATATGATTGAATGGTGTGGATTAAGGAAGGTTTTTATCAGACACAAGATGGATGCCATTCACTACAATTAAACGTTTACCTTTCTCTCCACCTTCACCATTAATATAACACCCTGTCATGTTTAAACAAGGTTACAAACATGCAATGTTAAATTATCATGTGGTGTCTGTATCTATCATACAAATAGCACAGAGATCAATAGCACAGAGGAGGAGGCTCCTGGGAATTCTACAAGCGGATGCAGAAAACAGTTATCTGCAGGTATGCCAACATACTTGTGTCTATTCTGTGACAAATTGTTTCAACGCTACTAAAGTGTTCATTTTATTGCTTTTCCTCCTTCTGCTATAATATAAACATCTCTCAGGAGACCTTGTACATGTTCCACTTAAATATTTGGTTTTGTATCTAGTGGAAAATATGTTTCCCACCTATCATCTTATCCTCCTGAAGTCACCTCAGTTTTTAGAATTGAGTAATATAATATCTGTTCTGCACCAGTTATAAACTCTTTAGCCTCAGTCATTGGCAGTAGACAAATTCACTGGGGTACACAGCCTATTAATTACCCAGGTAGGAAGAAGTACAACATGATTCTTGTGAGAAAGCAAGCCAAGTAGTTGTGACATACAATTCCTGAAACAAAAATACAGTTTAAAGACAGAAGCAATGGGAAAGCATTGAAGGATTGTCACTGCAATTCTTGTGCAGTCAAAGCAAACAACAGTACTGGGAGTAATTAGGCAGAATTTAGTTTTTATTATTCCTAAAATGCATAAAAATAAAAATACCTTCTATTTTATCACTCCAAAATTGGAAAAGCCACACTAGTTTTGCTAGTAAGAGATGTGATAAACTATTAAAATGGATCGATTCAATTAAAAAAATAAAAACTAAAGACTTTGACTGAGTCATGAATTTTTAAGATTTACATTTTTTTACATTAACTGAAAATTTTGAAGAAATGCCATTTTGACCAGAATTTCATTAAAAAAAAAAAAAAAAAAAGA
>NC_048897.1:36393019-36396998 GCF_011077185.1 Oxyura jamaicensis
AGAGAAGAGAAGAGAAGAGAAGAGAAGAGAAGAGAAGAGAAGAGAAGAGAAGAGAAGAGAAGAGAAGAGAAGAGAAGAGAAGAGAAGAGAAGAGAAGAGAAGAGAAGAGAAGAGAAGAGAAGAGAAGAGAAGAGAAGAGAAGAGAAGAGAAGAGAAGAGAAGAGAAGAGAAGAGAAGAGAAGAGAAGAGAAGAGAAGAGAAGAGAAGAGAAGAGAAGAGAAGAGAAGAGAAGAGAAGAGAAGAGAAAAAGGCGGGAGCACTTCAGAAGTTTTTGTTTTTAATTCCTTTTTTTATGAAGACAGTTAAATCATGAAAACATCATTCCTCAAGAGCAGTCTCAGCAGAAATAATCATCATTTTCCAAAGATAAAAAATATTCTCAGTTAGCCGTATTCCAGATGCATAAGAAGTGTGGAACCAGCCCTGAAAGTCTGCAACACACTCTGCAGCACACCCCAGAAGAAACACCCAAATGCAGCATGGGGAAAGGAAGCACTTTAAGTATGATTAAAAGAAAACAAGAGAAGAGGTTCAAACAGTATCTACCAGCCTAACTGGGTTAGCTGTTAAATACACAAAGCAGGCACTGTTTACATTTTTTAAATTCTTTAATTCTTTCTAATTCTTCTAATTCTGTTGCTATGCAGACCTTTTTATTTGAAACATTGAGGTACACGTACACACACACACTGCCCCCACCCACTGGAGAACACTTTTGGGAAAGGACTCTTACTGCTGAGCTACGGGAAGAATAAGAAAACCTAAGTGAAATACTTTAAAAAATGACAACCGCAAGAGAGTAGTAAATATGCTTATACCAAAAAGACTGCTATTAATTCTAATGAGATTTTCTCAAGTGGAACACTTACAGGATTCAGTCCAATGGCTTAAGTGTAGTACACACCACTGATGATAATAATACTAGATTTGTTCTCTAATGTTGTTGTACTATAAAGTAATTATAGGTGCATTTGATGTGGAAGTGATAGCTCTGGAGTTTACTTATTTTATATACTTATTACCCACAGCGTGTTCAAGTCTAGCTGCCTTGCTGGGCAGGTGCAGCAATCCCCATCTGTTAGTGGAGTCAACAGGATGACTCCACATCCAGGATTTTGGACGCATTTGATTCATCTGTGTGAATGATCCATTTCCAGTTGGCTGAACTGGGGATAAGGATGGAAGTCTAGCCTCTGGATCACTTTGGTCATTGTCCTTGTCATCTCTAACTCTTTTTTCTATGAGCCAATATATTTACTTGAGGAAGAAGAATGATAAAAGAGATTCCAGATTGTTCAAAGAAATGTTGGAGGACTAATGAATTACTCTATTGATACTCTGAAAAAACACTAAAAGGAAAATATTAGCTGTCTGCCCTTGTCTTCTGAGCTGTCAACCAAAACAACATGTAACTTATAACCAGACAGAAAGATCCAGGGCTCTTTGAGTGGAGGCCAAAATAGCTTCAAGGCTCTACTTCAGCAGAAAGATTCTGTTATCACCAAGACCTGACAACCTCTTACCTGGTAAAAACAAGGCTAAATCCTATTGCTAGCAATGGCCTGAGGAGATAAGGATCTTCTGATAGGTCCATAGACATAAACTTGAATGAATCAAAGTTGTCTGACAGGTAAATTTCTATTTTTTCTATGCAGTTTCTCTTTGTTTATGTGTGACAAAAGGAGTATGTTATTTGAACGTACAGGCTCTAGAAAAGCTCTCGACAGAGAATAAAAACAGGTCAAGAAGCAGGTAGCTAACGAGTTCAATAACAATGAAAATATACAAAGCTTGGCAGTCCAAGGAGACAGAGTCCTGTTAATTTGTTTCTCCCAATTTCTATTAGGAACAGAGAGAGATGGCATTATTGACCATTGCCAAAATCCCACATTTACAATGAAAACTTTACAGAGTTATGCTGTATATTAGAGACATAAATATGTCTGTTGTATGAGTTCATTACTTGTATGAGTAATGAAATTTGCTTTTTTTTTTTTTTCAATATTATTTGACCTGAGATGTCTGTTTACTAGCATGAAGTATTAAATGAGAAGTTATCTTTTTCACCAGTCTCTTTAAGTGTTTGAGCAGACTTAATTCACCTCTTCACCTGGTTGCACTTTCATAGCCCTTTCCCATCCACTTGTCAGCTCTCTGAAAGGTCCCTCTCAGATTGGCTGACATAAACACAATCAAATCATATGGGGAAAATTTTAAAAACAAAAAGCTGAATGAAATAAAAGACCTTTCCATCATGCAATTGTGATTTAAATTTGTATGTATCCAGATATTTCCTTTGGTAAAGCTTTTCACAATCCCCTGTGCAAGGCAGCAATCAGCTGTTAACAGGAGATAAATTAAAGAATGGAAAATTATAGAACACATTCCACCTGCACGGTGGCTTTAACACAAACATCAATCATTTTCCAAGGTAATTAGCATTGTGTTGGACTGCAGGGACCAGGCAATGAAAAGGGTAAGATTTAATGCTCTATGTAACATGCATAAACACATGCATATCCACACACATGCACACACCAACAGCAGAGTTTTTTGCTTCTAAAGAACTTGCTATAAAAGCTCCCTGTGAATGTGACAAATCTGTTGAGACAAATTTTAAAATAAAGAGCTATACACTGATCACAGTTATACAAAGGCAAACCCAGAATAACACCACTAATGTCCACACCATTTCTCAAAGTTCACACAGAAGTAAATGAAATCTGAATCAGGCTTGAAGCCCTTGCCAAGTTCTCAGGCAACAATACTTTCTTGATTAAGCAATAGGCGAAGAACAAGGAGCTATTGTCCAAGCAGCTGGCAGTAGACTGATTAATAATAGCACTAGTGGACATCTGAGACATGCTAAAAGTTATTGAATTCATTAAGCTAAATTCTGTTGCAACCTGAAATCACTAGGAGTCTTGCCACTGATCACAGTTTAGGCCAGTCTGTCATTATTTCCCATATAAAATAGGCAATAAAGCCACAGTGCCAAAAAAATAAAGAAATAAAATTTGGACACAGCCTTAGGAAATGCACACATTGTGAAAACATTTCATTTTAGAAGCTGAGGACAGATATCAATCTTAATAGAAATCAGGGTGAAAAGACTTATGCTACAGTTTGTCAGATACCCTTAATTCCAAAATGCTTTTAGCTAATACAGTACTGCTGATGGGGTTTGTCTTTCCAAACTGTTTTTTGTCCATTTTCAACCCTCTCACACACGCACACACACACAAAAGTCAGATGGTCAGCTCGGTGATCCCACAGTCACATCAGCAGGTCCTAACACCCTTTCTGAGTCCATGCACATAGGAAAAGTAAAGCAACTTTCACTATTGAATTCAGCTTAAAACAATGAAGAAGGGTTTGCAAGGGCGTTGCTTGGTAGCACATAAATGATGGAGAGAATCACAGAATCACAGAATCACAGAATTTCTAGGTTGGAAGAGACCTCAAGATCATCGAGTCCAACCTCTAACCTAACACTAACAGTCCCCACTAAACCATATCCCTAAGCTCTACATCTAAACGTCTTTTGAAGACTTCCAGGGATGGTGACTCCACCACCTCCCTGGGCAGCCTGTTCCAATGCCTCACAACCCTTTCAGTAAAGAAGCTCTTCCTAACATCTAACCTAAAACTCCCCTGGCGCAACTTTAGCCCATTCCCCCTCATCCTGTCACCAGGCACGTGGGAGAACAGGCCAACCCCCACCTCTCTACAGCCTCCTTTAAGGTATCTGTAGAGAGCGGTAAGGTCGCCCCTGAGCCTCCTCCAGGCTGAATAAGCCCAGCTCCTTCAGCCGCTCCTCGTAGGACTTGTTCTCCAGGCCCCTCACCAGCTTCGTCGCCCTTCTTTGGACCCGCTCAAGCACCTCGATGTCCTTCTTGTAGCGAGGGGCCCAAGACTGAACACAGTACTCGAGGTGCGGCCTCACCAGAGCCGAGTACAGGGGGACGATCACCTCCCT